>NW_027325226.1:0-72431 GCF_028372415.1 Notamacropus eugenii | reverse complement strand
TTAAAAACGAGCACATTTAGGGTTAGAGTTATGTGAGAATACGTTACAGTTAGTAGTAGAGTTTGTTTTCGTAGAATCGAGGTTTGGTGCTAGGCTTAGTGTCAGGGTTGCATTTTCGTTAGAAAAGAGTGCATTTAGACTTAGGGTTAGTGTTAAAATTGACTTAGTTTTCGGGTTAGAAACGAGCACATTTAGGGTTAGAGTTATGTGAGAAAGTTAGTAGAGTTTTTTTCGTAGAATCGAGGTTTAGTGTTAGGCTTAGTGTCAGGATTGCATTTTGGTTAGAATAGAGTGCATTTAGGCTTAGGGTTAGTGTTGAAATTGACTTAGTTTTCGGGTTAGAAACGAGCACATTTAGGGTTAGAGTTATGGTGAGAATTCGTTATAATTAGTAGTAGAGTTTTTTTCGTAGAATCGAGGTTTAGTGTTAGGCTTACTGTCTGGATTGCATTTTGGTTAGAATAGAGTGCATTTAGGCTTAGGAATAGTGTTAAAATTGACGACTTAGTGTTAGGGTTAGAAAGGAGCACATTTAGGGTTAGAGTTATGTGAGAAAGTTAGTAGAGTTTTTTTCGTAGAATCGAGGTTTAAGGTTAGGCTTAGTGTCAGGATTGCATTTTGGTTAGAATAGAGTGCATTTAGGCTTAGGGTTTGTGTTAAAATTGACGACCTAGTGTTAGGGTTAGAAACGAGCACATTTAGGGTTAGAGTTATGTGAGAAAGTTAGTAGTAGAGTTTTTTTCGTAGAATCGAGGTTTAAGGTTAGGCTTAGTGTCCGGATTGCATTTTGGTTAGAATAGAGTGCATTTAGCCTTAGGGTTAGTGTTGAAATTGACGACTTAGTTTTCGGGTTAGAAACGAGCACATTTAGGGTTAGAGTTATGGTGAGAATTCGTTATAGTTAGTAGTAGAGTTTTTTTCGTAGAATCGAGGTTTAGTGTTAGGCTTGCTGTCAGAATTGCATTTGGTTAGAATAGAGTGCATTTAGGCTTAGGGTTAGTGTTAAAATTGACGACCTAGTGTTAGGGTTAGAAACGAGGACATTTAGGGTTAGAGTTATGTGAGAATATGTTATAGTTAGTACTAGAGTTTGTTTTCGTAGAATCGGGGTTTAGTGCTAGGCTTAGTGTCAGGATTGCATTTTCGTTAGAAAAGAGTGTATTTTGGCTAAGGGTTTGTGTTAAAATTGACGACTTAGTGTTAGGGTTAGAAACGAGCACATTTAGAGTTAGAGATATGGTGACAATTTGTTATAGTTAGTGGTAGAGTTTTTTTTCGTAGAATCGAGGTTTATGGTTAGGCTTAGTGTCAGGATTGCATTTTGGTTAGAATAGAGTGCACTTAGGCTAAGGGTTTGTGTTAAAATTTACGACTTAGTGTTATGGTTAGAAACGAGCACATTTAGGGTGAGAGTTATGTGAGAATACGTTATAGTTAGTAGTAGAGTTGGTTTTCTTAGAATCGAGGTTTAGTGCTAGGCTTAGTGTCAGGATTGCATTTTGGTTAGAATAGAGTGCTTTTAGGCTTAGGGTTAGTGTTGAAATTGACGACTTAGTTTTCGGGTAAGAAACGAGCACATTTAGGGTTAGAGTTATGGTGAGAATTCGTTATACTTAGTAGTAGACTTTTTTTCGTAGAATCGAGGTTTAGTGTTAGGCTTACTGTCAGAATTGCATTTTGGTTAGAATAGAGTGCATTTAGGCTTAGGGTTTGTGTTAAAATTGACGACCTAGTGTTAGGGTTAGAAACGAGCACATTTAGGGTTAGAGTTATGTGAGAAAGTTAGTAGTAGAGTTTTTTTCATAGAATCGAGGTTTAGTGTTAGGCTTAGTGTCAGGATTGCATTTTGGTTAGAATAGAGTGCATTTAGTCTTAGGGTTAGTGTTGAAATTGACTTAGTTTTCGGGTTAGAAACGAGCACATTTAGGGTTAGAGTTATGTGAGAATATGTTATAGTTAGTACTAGAGTTTGTTTTCGTAGAATCGGGGTTTAGTGCTAGGCTTAGTGTCAGGATTGCATTTTCGTTAGAAAAGAGTGGATTTAGACTAAGGGTTTGTGTTAAAATTGACTACTTATTGTTATGGTTAGAAACGAGCACATTTAGGGTGAGAGTTATGTGAGAATTCCTTAAAGTTAGTAGCAGAGTTTTTTTTCTTAGAATCGAGGTTTAGTGTTAGGCTTACTGTCAGGATTGCATTTTGGTTAGAATAGAGAGCATTTAGGCTTAGGGTTAGTGTTAAAATTGACGACTTAGTTTTCGGGTTAGACACGAGCATATTTAGGGTTAGAGTTATGTGAGAATACGTTATAGTTAGTAGTAGAGTTTTTTTCTTAGAATCGAGGTTTAGTGCTAGGCTTAGTGTCAGGATTGCATTTTGGTCAGAATAGAGTGCATTTAGGCTTAGGGTTAGTGTTAAAATTGACTTAGTTTTCGGGTTAGAAACGAGCACATTTAGGGTTAGAGTTATGTGAGAAAGTTAGTAGAGTTTTTTTCGTAGAATCGAGGTTTAGTGTTAGGCTTAGTGTCAGGATTGCATTTTGGTTAGAATAGAGTGCATTTAGGCTTAGGGTTAGTGTTGAAATTGACTTAGTTTTCGGGTTAGAAACGAGCACATTTAGGGTTAGAGTTATGGTGAGAATTCGTTATAATTAGTAGTAGAGTTTTTTTCGTAGAATCGAGGTTTAGTGTTAGGCTTACTGTCTGGATTGCATTTTGGTTAGAATAGAGTGCATTTAGGCTTAGGAATAGTGTTAAAATTGACGACTTAGTGTTAGGGTTAGAAAGGAGCACATTTAGGGTTAGAGTTATGTGAGAAAGTTAGTAGAGTTTTTTTCGTAGAATCGAGGTTTAAGGTTAGGCTTAGTGTCAGGATTGCATTTTGGTTAGAATAGAGTGCATTTAGGCTTAGGGTTTGTGTTAAAATTGACGACCTAGTGTTAGGGTTAGAAACGAGCACATTTAGGGTTAGAGTTATGTGAGAAAGTTAGTAGTAGAGTTTTTTTCGTAGAATCGAGGTTTAGGGTTAGGCTTAGTGTCCGGATTGCATTTTGGTTAGAATAGAGTGCATTTAGCCTTAGGGTTAGTGTTGAAATTGACGACTTAGTTTTCGGGTTAGAAACGAGCACATTTAGGGTTAGAGTTATGGTGAGAATTCGTTATAGTTAGTAGTAGAGTTTTTTTCGTAGAATCGAGGTTTAGTGTTAGGCTTGCTGTCAGAATTGCATTTGGTTAGAATAGAGTGCATTTAGGCTTAGGGTTAGTGTTAAAATTGACGACCTAGTGTTAGGGTTAGAAACGAGGACATTTAGGGTTAGAGTTATGTGAGAATATGTTATAGTTAGTACTAGAGTTTGTTTTCGTAGAATCGGGGTTTAGTGCTAGGCTTAGTGTCAGGATTGCATTTTCGTTAGAAAAGAGTGTATTTTGGCTAAGGGTTTGTGTTAAAATTGACGACTTAGTGTTAGGGTTAGAAACGAGCACATTTAGAGTTAGAGATATGGTGACAATTTGTTATAGTTAGTGGTAGAGTTTTTTTTCGTAGAATCGAGGTTTATGGTTAGGCTTAGTGTCAGGATTGCATTTTGGTTAGAATAGAGTGCACTTAGGCTAAGGGTTTGTGTTAAAATTTACGACTTAGTGTTATGGTTAGAAACGAGCACATTTAGGGTGAGAGTTATGTGAGAATACGTTATAGTTAGTAGTAGAGTTGGTTTTCTTAGAATCGAGGTTTAGTGCTAGGCTTAGTGTCAGGATTGCATTTTGGTTAGAATAGAGTGCTTTTAGGCTTAGGGTTAGTGTTGAAATTGACGACTTAGTTTTCGGGTAAGAAACGAGCACATTTAGGGTTAGAGTTATGGTGAGAATTCGTTATACTTAGTAGTAGACTTTTTTTCGTAGAATCGAGGTTTAGTGTTAGGCTTACTGTCAGAATTGCATTTTGGTTAGAATAGAGTGCATTTAGGCTTAGGGTTTGTGTTAAAATTGACGACCTAGTGTTAGGGTTAGAAACGAGCACATTTAGGGTTAGAGTTATGTGAGAAAGTTAGTAGTAGAGTTTTTTTCATAGAATCGAGGTTTAGTGTTAGGCTTAGTGTCAGGATTGCATTTTGGTTAGAATAGAGTGCATTTAGTCTTAGGGTTAGTGTTGAAATTGACTTAGTTTTCGGGTTAGAAACGAGCACATTTAGGGTTAGAGTTATGTGAGAATATGTTATAGTTAGTACTAGAGTTTGTTTTCGTAGAATCGGGGTTTAGTGCTAGGCTTAGTGTCAGGATTGCATTTTCGTTAGAAAAGAGTGGATTTAGACTAAGGGTTTGTGTTAAAATTGACTACTTATTGTTATGGTTAGAAACGAGCACATTTAGGGTGAGAGTTATGTGAGAATTCCTTAAAGTTAGTAGCAGAGTTTTTTTTCTTAGAATCGAGGTTTACTGTTAGGCTTACTGTCAGGATTGCATTTTGGTTAGAATAGAGAGCATTTAGGCTTAGGGTTAGTGTTAAAATTGACGACTTAGTTTTCGGGTTAGACACGAGCATATTTAGGGTTAGAGTTATGTGAGAATACGTTATAGTTAGTAGTAGAGTTTTTTTTCGTAGAATCGAGGTTTAGAGTTAGGCTTAGTGTCAGGATTGCATTTTGGTTAGAATAGAGTGCATTTAGGCTTAGGGTTAGTGTTGAAATGGACGACTTAGTTTTCGGGTTAGAAACGAGCACATTTAGGGTTAGAGTTATGGTGAGAATTCGTGATAGTTAGTAGTAGAGTTTTTTTCGTAGAATCGAGGTTTAGTGTTAGGCTTGCTGTCAGAATTGCATTTTGGTTAGAATAGAGTGCATTTAGACTTAGGGTTAGTGTTAAAATTGACGACCTAGTGTTAGGGTTAGAAACGAGGACATTTAGGGTTAGAGTTATGTGAGAATATGTTATAGTTAGTACTAGAGTTTGTATTCGTAGAATCGGGGTTTAGTGCTAGGCTTAGTGTCAGGATTGCATTTTCGTTAGAAAAGAGTGTATTTTTGCTAAGGGTTTGTGTTAAAATTGACGACTTAGTGTTAGGGTTAGAAACGAGCACATTTAAGGTTAGAGATATGGTGACAATTTGTTATAGTTAGTGGTAGAGTTTTTTTTCGTAGAATCGAGGTTTATGGTTAGGCTTAGTGTCAGGATTGCATTTTGGTTAGAATAGAGTGCACTTAGGCTAAGGGTTTGTGTTAAAATTGGCGACTTAGTGTTATGTTTAGAAACGAGCACATTTAGGGTGAGAGTTATGTGAGAATACGTTATAGTTAGTAGTAGAGTTGGTTTTCTTAGAATCGACGTTTAGTGCTAGGCTTAGTGAAAGGATTGCATTTTCGTTAGAAAAGTGTGCATTTAGGCTTAGGGTTTGTGTTAAAATTGACGACTTAGTTTTCGGGTTAGAAACGAGCACATTTTGGGTTAGAGTTATGGGGAGAATTCGTTATAGTTAGTAGAATAGTTTTTTTCTTGGAATCGAGGTTAAGTGTTAGGCTTACTGTCAGGATTGCATTTTGGTTAGAATAGAGTGCATTTAGGCTTAGGGTTAGTGTTAAAATTGACGACTTAGTGTTAGGGTTGTAAACGAGCACATTTAGGGTTAGAGTTATGTGAGAAAGTTAGTAGTAGAGTTTATTTCATAGAATCGAGGTTTAGTGTTAGGCTTAGTGTCAGGGTTGCATTTTCGTTAGAAAAGAGTACTTTTAGGCTTAGGGTTTGTGATAAAATTGACGACTTAGTGTTAGGGTTAGAAACGAGCACATTTAGGGTTAGAGTTATGTGAGAAAGTTAGTAGTATAGTTTATTTCACAAAATCGAGGTTTAGTGTTAGGCTTACTGTCAGGATTGCATTTTGGTTAGAATCGAGTGCATTTAGGCTTAGGGTTAGTGTTAAAATTGACGACCTAGTGTTAGGGTTATAAACGAGCACATTTAGGGTTAGAGTTATGTGAGAAAGTTAGTAGTAGAGTTTATTTCATAGAATCGAGGTTTAGTGTTAGGCTTACTGTCAGGATTGCATTTTGGTTAGAATAGAGTGCATTTAGGCTTAGGGTTAGTGTTAAAATTGACGACTTAGTGTTAGGGTTAGAAACGAGCACATTTAGGGTTAGAGATATGGTGAGAATTTGTTATAGTTAGTCGTAGAGTTTTTTTTTCGTAGAATCGAGGTTTATGATTATACTTAGTGTCAGGATTGCATTTTGGTTAGAATAGAGTGCATTTAGGCTAAGGGTTTGTGTTAAAATTGACGACTTAGTTTTAGGGTCAGAAACGAGCACATTTAGGGTTAGAGTTATGTGAGAATACGTTATAGTTAGTAGTAGAGTTTGTTTTCTTAGAATCGAGGTTTAATGCTAGGCTTAGTGTCAGGATTGCATTTTCGTTAGAAAAGAGTGCATTTAGGCTTAGGGTTTGTGTTAAAATTGACGACCTAGTGTTAGGGTTAGAAACGAGCACATTTAGGGTTAGAGTTATGTAAGAAAGTTAGTAGTAGAGTTTTTTTCGTAGAATCGAGGTTTAGGGTTAGGCTTAGTGTCAGGATTGCATTTTGGTTAGAATAGAGTGCATTTAGGCTTAGGGTTAGTGTTGAAATTGACGACTTAGTTTTCGGGTTAGAAACGAGCACATTTAGGGTTAGAGTTATGGTGAGAATTCGTGATAGTTAGTAGTAGAGTTTTTTTCGTAGAATCGAGGTTTAGTGTTAGGCTTGCTGTCAGAATTGCATTTTGGTTAGAATAGAGTGCATTTAGGCTTAGGGTTTGTGTTAAAATTGACGACCTAGTGTTAGGGTTAGAAACGAGCACATTTAGGGTTAGAGTTATTTGAGAAAGTTAGTAGTAGAGTTTTTTTCTTAGAATCGAGGTTTAGTGTTAGGCTTAGTGTCAGGATTGCATTTTGGTTAGAATAGAGTGCATTTAGGCTTAGGGTTAGTTTTAAAATTGACGACCTAGTGTTAGGGTTAGAAACGAGGACATTTAGGGTTAGAGTTATGTGAGAATACGTTATAGTTAGTAGTAGAGTTTGTTTTCTTAGAATCGAGGTTTAGTGCGAGGCTTAGTGTCAGGATTGCATTTTCGTTAGAAAAGAGTGCATTTAGTCTTAGGGTTTGTGTTAAAATTGACGACTTAGTTTTCGGGTTAGAAACGAGCATATTTAGGGTTAGAGTTATGGTGAGAATTCGTTATAGTTAGTAGTAGAGTTTTTTTCGGAGAATCGAGGTTTAGTGTTAGGCTTACTGTCAGGATTGCATTTTGGTTAGAATAGAGTGCATTTAGGCTTAGGATTAGTGTTAAAATTGACGACTTAGTGTTAGGGTTAGAAAGGAGCACATTTAGGGTTAGAGTTATGTGAGAAAGTTAGTAGAGTTTTTTTCGTAGAATCGAGGTTTAAGGTTAGGCTTAGTGTCAGGATTGCATTTTGGTTAGAATAGAGTGCATTTAGGCTTAGGGTTTGTGTTAAAATTGACGACCTAGTGTTAGGGTTAGAAACGAGCACATTTAGGGTTAGAGTTATGTGAGAAAGTTAGTAGTAGAGTTTTTTTCGTAGAATCGAGGTTTAGGGTTAGGCTTAATGTCAGGATTGCATTTTGGTTAGAATAGAGTGCATTTAGGCTTAGGGTTAGTGTTGAAATTGACGACTTAGTTTTCGGGTTAGAAACGAGCACATTTAGGGTTAGAGTTATGGTGAGAATTCGTGATAGTTAGTAGTAGAGTTTTTTTCGTAGAATCGAGGTTAAGTGTTAGGCTTACTGTCAGGATTGCATTTTGGTTAGAATAGAGTGCATTTAGGCTTAGGGTTAGTGTTAAAATTGACGACTTAGTGTTAGGGTTGTAAACGAGCACATTTAGGGTTAGAGTTATGTGAGAAAGTTAGTAGTAGAGTTTATTTCATAGAATCGAGGTTTAGTGTTAGGCTTAGTGTCAGGGTTGCATTTTCGTTAGAAAAGAGTACTTTTAGGCTTAGGGTTTGTGATAAAATTGACGACTTAGTGTTAGGGTTAGAAACGAGCACATTTAGGGTTAGAGTTATGTGAGAAAGTTAGTAGTATAGTTTATTTCACAAAATCGAGGTTTAGTGTTAGGCTTACTGTCAGGATTGCATTTTGGTTAGAATCGAGTGCATTTAGGCTTAGGGTTAGTGTTAAAATTGACGACCTAGTGTTAGGGTTATAAACGAGCACATTTAGGGTTAGAGTTATGTGAGAAAGTTAGTAGTAGAGTTTATTTCATAGAATCGAGGTTTAGTGTTAGGCTTACTGTCAGGATTGCATTTTGGTTAGAATAGAGTGCATTTAGGCTTAGGGTTAGTGTTAAAATTGACGACTTAGTGTTAGGGTTAGAAACGAGCACATTTAGGGTTAGAGATATGTTGAGAATTTGTTATAGTTAGTCGTAGAGTTTTTTTTTCGTAGAATCGAGGTTTATGATTATACTTAGTGTCAGGATTGCATTTTGGTTAGAATAGAGTGCATTTAGGCTAAGGGTTTGTGTTAAAATTGACGACTTAGTTTTAGGGTCAGAAACGAGCACATTTAGGGTTAGAGTTATGTGAGAATACGTTATAGTTAGTAGTAGAGTTTGTTTTCTTAGAATCGAGGTTTAATGCTAGGCTTAGTGTCAGGATTGCATTTTCGTTAGAAAAGAGTGCATTTAGGCTTAGGGTTTGTGTTAAAATTGACGACCTAGTGTTAGGGTTAGAAACGAGCACATTTAGGGTTAGAGTTATGTAAGAAAGTTAGTAGTAGAGTTTTTTTCGTAGAATCGAGGTTTAGGGTTAGGCTTAGTGTCAGGATTGCATTTTGGTTAGAATAGAGTGCATTTAGGCTTAGGGTTAGTGTTGAAATTGACGACTTAGTTTTCGGGTTAGAAACGAGCACATTTAGGGTTAGAGTTATGGTGAGAATTCGTGATAGTTAGTAGTAGAGTTTTTTTCGTAGAATCGAGGTTTAGTGTTAGGCTTGCTGTCAGAATTGCATTTTGGTTAGAATAGAGTGCATTTAGGCTTAGGGTTTGTGTTAAAATTGACGACCTAGTGTTAGGGTTAGAAACGAGCACATTTAGGGTTAGAGTTATTTGAGAAAGTTAGTAGTAGAGTTTTTTTCTTAGAATCGAGGTTTAGTGTTAGGCTTAGTGTCAGGATTGCATTTTGGTTAGAATAGAGTGCATTTAGGCTTAGGGTTAGTTTTAAAATTGACGACCTAGTGTTAGGGTTAGAAACGAGGACATTTAGGGTTAGAGTTATGTGAGAATACGTTATAGTTAGTAGTAGAGTTTGTTTTCTTAGAATCGAGGTTTAGTGCGAGGCTTAGTGTCAGGATTGCATTTTCGTTAGAAAAGAGTGCATTTAGTCTTAGGGTTTGTGTTAAAATTGACGACTTAGTTTTCGGGTTAGAAACGAGCATATTTAGGGTTAGAGTTATGGTGAGAATTCGTTATAGTTAGTAGTAGAGTTTTTTTCGGAGAATCGAGGTTTAGTGTTAGGCTTACTGTCAGGATTGCATTTTGGTTAGAATAGAGTGCATTTAGGCTTAGGATTAGTGTTAAAATTGACGACTTAGTGTTAGGGTTAGAAAGGAGCACATTTAGGGTTAGAGTTATGTGAGAAAGTTAGTAGAGTTTTTTTCGTAGAATCGAGGTTTAAGGTTAGGCTTAGTGTCAGGATTGCATTTTGGTTAGAATAGAGTGCATTTAGGCTTAGGGTTTGTGTTAAAATTGACGACCTAGTGTTAGGGTTAGAAACGAGCACATTTAGGGTTAGAGTTATGTGAGAAAGTTAGTAGTAGAGTTTTTTTCGTAGAATCGAGGTTTAGGGTTAGGCTTAATGTCAGGATTGCATTTTGGTTAGAATAGAGTGCATTTAGGCTTAGGGTTAGTGTTGAAATTGACGACTTAGTTTTCGGGTTAGAAACGAGCACATTTAGGGTTAGAGTTATGGTGAGAATTCGTGATAGTTAGTAGTAGAGTTTTTTTCGTAGAATCGAGGTTTAGTGTTAGGCTTGCTGTCAGAATTGCATTTTGGTTAGAATAGAGTGCATTTAGGCTTAGGGTTAGTGTTAAAATTGACGACTTAGTGTTATGGTTAGAAACGAGCACATTTAGGGTGAGAGTTATGTGAGAATATGTTATAGTTAGTAGTAGAGTTGGTTTTCTTAGAATCGAGGTTTAGTGCTAGGCTTAGTGTCAGGATTGCATTTTCGTTAGAAAAGAGTGCATTTAGTCTTAGGGTTAGTGTTGAAATTGACTTAGTTTTCGGGTTAGAAACGAGCACATTTAGGGTTAGAGTTATGTGAGAATATGTTATAGTTAGTACTAGAGTTTGTTTTCGTAGAATCGGGGTTTAGTGCTAGGCTTAGTGTCAGGATTGCATTTTCGTTAGAAAAGAGTGGATTTAGGCTAAGGGTTTGTGTTAAAATTGACGACTTAGTGTTATGGTTAGAAACGAGCACATTTAGGGTGAGAGTTATGTGAGAATACGTTATAGTTAGTAGTAGAGTTTGTTTTCTTAGAATCGAGGTTTAGTGCGAGGCTTAGTGTCAGGATTGCATTTTGTTTAGAATAGAGTGCATTTAGTCTTAGGGTTTGTGTTAAAATTGACGACTTAGTTTTCGGGTTAGAAACGAGCATATTTAGGGTTAGAGTTATGGTGAGAATTCGTTATAGTTAGTAGTAGAGTTTTTTTCGTAGAATCGAGGTTTAGTGTTAGGCTTACTGTCAGGATTGCATTTTGGTTAGAATAGAGTGCATTTAGGCTTAGGGTTAGTGTTAAAATTGACGACTTAGTGTTAGGGTTAGAAACGAGCACATTTAGGGTTAGAGTTATGGTGAGAATTCCTTATAGTTAGTAGCAGAGTTTTTTTCGTAGAATCGAGGTTTAGTTTTAGGCTTACTGTCAGGATTGCATTTTGGTTAGAATAGAGAGCATTTAGGCTTAGGGTTAGTGTTAAAATTGACGACTTAGTGTTAGGGTTAGAAACGAGCACATTTAGGGTTAGAGTTATGTGAGAATACGTTACAGTTAGTAGTAGAGTTTGTTTTCGTAGAATCGAGGTTTGGTGCTAGGCTTAGTGTCAGGGTTGCATTTTCGTTAGAAAAGAGTGCATTTAGACTTAGGGTTTGTGTTAAAATTGACGACTTAGTGTTAGGGTTAGAAACGAGCACATTTAGAGTTAAAGTTATGTGAGAATTCGTTATAGTTAGTAGTAGAGTTTTTTTCATAGAATCGAGGTTTAGGGTTAGGCTTAGTGTCAGGATTGCATTTTGTTTAGAATAGAGTGCATTTAGGCTTAGGGTTAGTGTTGAAATTGACGACTTAGTTTTTGGGTTAGAAACGAGCACATTTAGGGTTAGAGTTATGGTGAGAATTCCTTATAGTTAGTAGCAGAGTTTTTTTCGTAGAATCGAGGTTTAGTTTTAGGCTTACTGTCAGGATTGCATTTTGGTTAGAATAGAGAGCATTTAGGCTTAGGGTTAGTGTTAAAATTGACGACTTAGTTTTAGGGTTAGAAACGAGCACATTTAGGGTTAGAGTTATGTGAGAATACGTTATAGTTAGTAGTAGAGTTTCTTTTCGTAGATTCGAGGTTTAGTGCTAGGCTTAGTGTCAGGGTTGCATTTTCGTTAGAAAAGAGTGCATTTAGACTTAGGGTTTGTGTTAAAATTGACGACTTAGTTTTCGGGTTAGACACGAGCATATTTCGGGTTAGAGTTATGGTGAGAATTCGTTATAGTTAGTAGTAGAGTTTTTTTCGTAGAATCGAGGTTTAGTGTTAGGCTTATGTCAGGATTGCATTTTGGTTAGAATAGAGTGCATTTAGGCTTAGGATTAGTGTTAAAATTGACGACTTAGTGTTAGGGTTAGAAACGAGCACATTTAGGGTTAGAGTTATGTGAGAAAGTTAGTAGAGTTTTTTTCGTAGAATCGAGGTTTAGAGTTAGGCTTAGTGTCAGGATTGCATTTTGGTTAGAATAGAGTGCATTTAGGCTTAGGGTTAGTGTTGAAATTGACGACTTAGTTTTTGGGTTAGAAACGAGCACATTTAGGGTTAGAGTTATGGTGAGAATTCGTGATAGTTAGTAGTAGAGTTTTTTTCGTAGAATCGAGGTTTAGTGTTAGGCTTGCTGTCAGAATTGCATTTTGGTTAGAATAGAGTGCATTTAGGCTTAGGGTTAGTGTTAAAATTGACGACTTAGTGTTATGGTTAGAAACGAGCACATTTAGGGTGAGAGTTATGTGAGAATACGTTATAGTTAGTAGTAGAGTTGGTTTTCTTAGAATCGAGGTTTAGTGCTAGGCTTAGTGTCAGGATTGCATTTTGGTTAGAATAGAGTGCTTTTAGGCTTAGGGTTAGTGTTGAAATTGACTTAGTTTTCGGGTTAGAAACGAGCACATTTAGGGTTAGAGTTATGTGAGAATATGTTATAGTTAGTACTAGAGTTTGTTTTCGTAGAATCGGGGTTTACTGCTAGGCTTAGTGTCAGGATTGCATTTTCGTTAGAAAAGAGTGGATTTAGGCTAAGGGTTTGTGTTAAAATTGACGACTTAGTGTTATGGTTAGAAACGAGCACATTTAGGGTGAGAGTTATGTGAGAATACGTTATAGTTAGTAGTAGAGTTTGTTTTCTTAGAATCGAGGTTTAGTGCGAGGCTTAGTGTCAGGATTGCATTTTGTTTAGAATAGAGTGCATTTAGTCTTAGGGTTTGTGTTAAAATTGACGACTTAGTTTTCGGGTTAGAAACGAGCATATTTAGGGTTAGAGTTATGGTGAGAATTCGTTATAGTTAGTAGTAGAGTTTTTTTCGTAGAATCGAGGTTTAGTGTTAGGCTTACTGTCAGGATTGCATTTTGGTTAGAATAGAGTGCATTTAGGCTTAGGGTTAGTGTTAAAATTGACGACTTAGTGTTAGGGTTAGAAACGAGCACATTTAGGGTTAGAGTTATGGTGAGAATTCCTTACAGTTAGTAGTAGAGTTTTTTTCGTAGAATCGAGGTTTAGTGTTAGGCTTACTGTCAGGATTGCATTTTGGTTAGAATAGAGAGCATTTAGGCTTAGGGTTAGTGTTAAAATTGACGACTTAGTTTTAGGGTTATAAACGAGCACATTTAGGGTTAGAGTTATGTGAGAATACGTTATAGTTAGTAGTAGAGTTTCTTTTCGTAGATTCGAGGTTTAGTGCTAGGCTTAGTGTCAGGGTTGCATTTTCGTTAGAAAAGAGTGCATTTAGACTTAGGGTTTGTGTTAAAATTGACGACTTAGTTTTCGGGTTAGACACGAGCATATTTAGGGTTAGAGTTATGGTGAGAATTCGTTATAGTTAGTAGTAGAGTTTTTTTCGTAGAATCGAGGTTTAGTGTTAGGCTTATGTCAGGATTGCATTTTGGTTAGAATAGAGTGCATTTAGGCTTAGGATTAGTGTTAAAATTGACGACTTAGTGTTAGGGTTAGAAACGAGCACATTTAGGGTTAGAGTTATGTGAGAAAGTTAGTAGAGTTTTTTTCGTAGAATCGAGGTTTAGATTTAGGCTTAGTGTCAGGATTGCATTTTGGTTAGAATAGAGTGCATTTAGGCTTAGGGTTAGTGTTGAAATTGACGACTTAGTTTTCGGGTTATAAACGAGCACATTTAGGGTTAGAGTTATGGTGAGAATTCGTGATAGTTAGTAGTAGAGTTTTTTTCGTAGAATCGAGGTTTAGTGTTAGGCTTGCTGTCAGAATTGCATTTTGGTTAGAATAGAGTGCATTTAGGCTTAGGGTTAGTGTTAAAATTGACGACCTAGTGTTAGGGTTAGAAACGAGGACATTTAGGGTTAGAGTTATGTGAGAATATGTTATAGTGAGTACTAGAGTTTGTTTTCGTA
Source organism: Notamacropus eugenii (assembly GCF_028372415.1). Classification (NCBI taxonomy): domain Eukaryota; kingdom Metazoa; phylum Chordata; class Mammalia; order Diprotodontia; family Macropodidae; genus Notamacropus; species Notamacropus eugenii. The sequence goes on along the minus strand of NW_027325226.1, from coordinate 58,559 downwards.
GAATCGGGGTTTAGTGCTAGGCTTAGTGTCAGGATTGCATTTTCGTTAGAAAAGAGTGTATTTTGGCTAAGGGTTTGTGTTAAAATTGACGACTTAGTGTTAGGGTTAGAAACGAGCACATTTAAGGTTAGAGATATGGTGACAATTTGTTATAGTTAGTGGTAGAGTTTTTTTTCGTAGAATCGAGGTTTATGGTGAGGCTTAGTGTCAGGATTGCATTTTGGTTAGAATAGAGTGCACTTAGGCTAAGGGTTTGTGTTAAAATTGACGACTTAGTGTTATGGTTAGAAACGAGCACATTTAGGGTGAGAGTTATGTGAGAATACGTTATAGTTAGTAGTAGAGTTGGTTTTCTTAGAATCGAGGTTTAGTGCTAGGCTTAGTGTCAGGTTTGCATTTTCGTTAGAAAAGAGTGCATTTAGGCTTAGGGTTTGTGTTAAAATTGACGACCTAGTGTTAGGGTTAGAAACGAGGACATTTAGGGTTAGAGTTATGTGAGAATATGTTATAGTTAGTACTAGAGTTTGTATTCGTAGAATCGGGGTTTAGTGCTAGGCTTAGTGTCAGGATTGCATTTTCGTTAGAAAAGAGTGCATTTAGACTTAGGGTTTGTGTTAAAATTGACGACTTAGTTTTCGGGTTAGACACGAGCATATTTAGGGTTAGAGTTATGGTGAGAATTCGTTACAGTTAGCAGTAGAGTTTTTTTCGTAGAATCGAGGTTTAGTGTTAGGCTTATGTCAGGATTGCATTTTGGTTAGAATAGAGTGCATTTAGGCTTAGGATTAGTGTTAAAATTGACGACTTAGTGTTAGGGTTAGAAACGAGCACATTTAGGGTTAGAGTTATGTGAGAAAGTTAGTAGAGTTTTTTTCGTAGAATCGAGGTTTAGAGTTAGGCTTAGTGTCAGGATTGCATTTTGGTTAGAATAGAGTGCATTTAGGCTTAGGGTTAGTGTTGAAATTGACGACTTAGTTTTCGGGTTAGAAACGAGCACATTTAGGGTTAGAGTTATGGTGAGAATTCGTGATAGTTAGTAGTAGAGTTTTTTTCGTAGAATCGAGGTTTAGTGTTAGGCTTGCTGTCAGAATTGCATTTTGGTTAGAATAGAGTGCATTTAGGCTTAGGGTTAGTGTTAAAATTGACGACTTAGTGTTATGGTTAGAAACGAGCACATTTAGGGTGAGAGTTATGTGAGAATACGTTATAGTTAGTAGTAGAGTTGGTTTTCTTAGAATCGAGGTTTAGTGCTAGGCTTAGTGTCAGGATTGCATTTTGGTTAGAATAGAGTGCTTTTAGGCTTAGGGTTAGTGTTGAAATTGACGACTTAGTTTTCGGGTAAGAAACGAGCACATTTAGGGTTAGAGTTATGGTGAGAATTCGTTATACTTAGTAGTAGACTTTTTTTCGTAGAATCGAGGTTTAGTGTAAGGCTTACTGTCAGAATTGCATTTTGGTTAGAATAGAGTGCATTTAGGCTTAGGGTTTGTGTTAAAATTGACGACCTAGTGTTAGGGTTAGAAACGAGCACATTTAGGGTTAGAGTTATGTGAGAAAGTTAGTAGTAGAGTTTTTTTCATAGAATCGAGGTTTAGTGTTAGGCTTAGTGTCAGGATTGCATTTTGGTTAGAATAGAGTGCATTTAGTCTTAGGGTTAGTGTTGAAATTGACTTAGTTTTCGGGTTAGAAACGAGCACATTTAGGGTTAGAGTTATGTGAGAATATGTTATAGTTAGTACTAGAGTTTGTTTTCGTAGAATCGGGGTTTAGTGCTAGGCTTAGTGTCAGGATTGCATTTTCGTTAGAAAAGAGTGGATTCAGGCTAAGGGTTTGTGTTAAAATTGACGACTTAGTGTTATGGTTAGAAACGAGCACATTTAGGGTGAGAGTTATGTGAGAATACGTTATAGTTAGTAGTAGAGTTTGTTTTCTTAGAATCGAGGTTTAGTGCGAGGCTTAGTGTCAGGATTGCATTTTCGTTAGAAAAGAGTGCATTTAGTCTTAGGGTTTGTGTTAAAATTGACGACTTAATTTTCGGGTTAGAAACGAGCATATTTAGGGTTAGAGTTATGGTGAGAATTCGTTATAGTTAGTAGTAGAGTTTTTTTCGTAGAATCGAGGTTTAGTGTTAGGCTTACTGTCAGGATTGCATTTTGGTTAGAATAGAGTGCATTTAGGCTTAGGGTTAGTGTTAAAATTGACGACTTAGTTTTTGGGTTAGAAACGAGCACATTTAGGGTTAGAGTTATGGTGAGAATTCGTTATAGTTAGTAGTAGAGTTTTTTTCATAGAATCGAGATTTAGGGTTAGGCTTAGTGTCAGGATTGCATTTTGTTTAGAATAGAGTGCATTTAGGCTTAGGGTTAGTGTTGAAATTGACGACTTAGTTTTTGGGTTAGAAACGAGCACATTTAGGGTTAGAGTTATGGTGAGAATTCCTTATAGTTAGTAGTAGAGTTTTTTTCGTAGAATCGAGGTTTAGTGTTAGGCTTACTGTCAGGATTGCATTTTGGTTAGAATAGAGAGCATTTAGGCTTAGGGTTAGTGTTAAAATTGACGACTTAGTTTTAGGGTTATAAACGAGCACATTTAGGGTTAGAGTTATGTGAGAATACGTTATAGTTAGTAGTAGAGTTTCTTTTCGTAGATTCGAGGTTTAGTGCTAGGCTTAGTGTCAGGGTTGCATTTTCGTTAGAAAAGAGTGCATTTAGACTTAGGGTTTGTGTTAAAATTGACGACTTAGTTTTCGGGTTAGACACGAGCATATTTAGGGTTAGAGTTATGTGAGAATACGTTATAGTTAGTAGTAGAGTTTCTTTTCGTAGATTCGAGGTTTAGTGCTAGGCTTAGTGTCAGGGTTGCATTTTCGTTAGAAAAGAGTGCATTTAGACTTAGGGTTTGTGTTAAAATTGACGACTTAGTTTTCGGGTTAGAAACGAGCATATTTAGGGTTAGAGTTATGGTGAGAATTCGTTATAGTTAGTAGTAGAGTTTTTTTTCGTAGAATCGAGGTTTAGTGTTAGGCTTAGTGTCAGGATTGCATTTTGGTTAGAATAGAGTGCATTGAGGCTTAGGGTTAGTGTTAAAATTGACGACTTAGTTTTAGGGTTAGAAACAAGCACATTTAGGGTTAGAGTTATGTGAGAATACGTTATAGTTAGTAGTAGAGTTTGTTTTCGTAGAATCGAGGTTTGGTGCTAGGCTTAGTGTCAGGGTTGCATTTTCGTTAGATAAGAGTGCATTTAGACTTAGGGTTTGTGTTAAAATTGACGACTTAGTGTTAGGTTGAGAAACGAGCACATTTAGAGTTAACGTTATGTGAGAATTCGTTATAGTTAGTAGTAGAGTTTTTTTCGTAGAATCGAGGTTTAGGGTTAGGCTTAGTGTCAGGATTGCATTTTGGTTAGAATAGAGTGCGTGTAGGCTTAGGATTAGTGTTAAAATTGACGACTTATTGTTAGGGTTAGCACATTTAGGGTTAGAGTTATGTGAGAAAGTTAGTAGTAGAGTTTTTTTCGTATAATCGAGGTTTAAGGTTAGGCTTAGTGTCAGGATTGCATTTTGGTTAGAATAGAGTGCATTTAGGCTTAGGGTTAGTGTTGACATTGACGACTTAGTGTTAGGGTTAGAAACGAGCACATTTAGTGTTAGAGTTATGTGAGAATTCGTTATAGTTAGTAGTAGAGTTTTTTTCGTAGAATCGAGGTTTAAGGTTAGGCTTCGTGTCAAGATTGCATTTTGGTTAGAATAGAGTGCATTTAGGCTTAGGGTTAGTGTTAAAATTGACGACCTAGTGTTAGGGTGAGAAACGAGCACATTTACGGTTAGAGTTATCTGAGAATACGTTATAGTTAGTAGTAGAGTTTGTTTTCGTAGAATCGAGGTTTAGTGCTAGGCTTAGTGTCAGGGTTGCATTTTCGTTTGAAAAGAGTGCATTTAGGCTAAGGGTTTGTGTTAAAATTGCGGACTTAGTGTTAGGGTTAGAAACGAGCACATTTAGGGTTAGAGTTATGTGAGAAAGTTAGTAGTAGAGTTTTTTTCGTAGAATCGAGGTTTAGGGTTAGGCTTAGTGTCAGGATTGCATTTTGGTTAGAATAGAGTGCATTTAGGCTTAGGGTTAGTGTTGAAATTGACGACTTAGTTTTCGGGTTAGAAACGAGCACATTTAGGGTTAGAGTTATGGTGAGAATTCGTGATAGTTAGTAGTAGAGTTTTTTTCGTAGAATCGAGGTTTAGTGTTAGGCTTGCTGTCAGAATTGCATTTTGGTTAGAACAGAGTGCATTTAGGCTTAGGGTTAGTGTTGCAATTGACGACTTAGTGTTAGGGTTAGAAACGAACACATTTAGGGTTAGAGTTATGGTGAGAATTCGTTATAGTTAGTAGTCGAGTTTTTTTCGTAGAATCGAGGTTTAGTGTTAGGGTTAGTGTCAGGATTGCATTTTGGTTAGAATAGAGTGCATTTAGGCTTAGGATTAGTGTTAAAATCGACGACTGAGTGTTAGCGTTAGAAAGGAGCGCATTTAGGGTTAGAGTTATGTGAGAAAGTTAGTAGTAGAGTTTTTTTCGTAGAATCGAGGTTTAAGGTTAGGCTTAGTGTCAGGATTGCATTTTGGTTAGAATAGAGTGCATTTAGGCTTAGGGTTAGTGTTAAAATTGACGACTTAGTTTTAGGGTTAGAAACGAGTACATTTAGGGTTAGAGTTATGTGAGAATACATTTAGTTAGTAGTAGAGTTTGTTTCGTAGAATCGAGGTTTAGTGCTAGGCTTAGTGTCAGGATTGCATTTTGGTTAGAATAGCGTGCATTTAGGCTTAGGGTTAGTGTTAAAATTGACGACCTAGTGTTAGGGTTAGAAACGAGCACAATTAGGGTTAGAGTTATGTGAGAATACGTTATAGTTAGTAGCAGAGTTTGTTTTCGTAGAATCGAGGTTTAGTGCTAGGCTTAGTGTCAGGATTGCATTTTGCTTAGAATAGAGTGCATTTAGGCTTAGGGTTAGTGTTAAAATTGACGACTTAGTGTTAGGGTTAGAAACGAGCACATTTAGGGTTAGAGTTATGTGAGAAGGTTAGTAGTAGAGTTTTTTTCGTAGAATCGAGGTTTAAGGTTAGGCTTAGTGTCAGGATTGCATTTTGGTTAGAATAGCGTGCATTTAGGCTTAGGGTTAGTGTTGAAATTGACGACTTAGTTTTCGGGTTGGAAACGAGCACATTTAGGGTTAGAGTTATGTGAGAATACTTTATAGTTAGTAGTAGAGTTTGTTTTTGTAGAATCGAGGTTTAGTGCTAGGCTTAGTGTCAGGATTGCATTTTGGTTAGAATAGAGTGCATTTAGGCTTAGGGTTAGTGTTAAAATTGACGACCTAGTGTCAGGGTTAGAAACGAGCACATTTAGGGTTAGAGTTATGTGAGAATACGTTATAGTTAGTAGTAGAGTTTGTTTTCGTAGAATCGAGGTTTAATGCTAGGCTTAGTGTCAGGATTGCATTTTCGTTAGAAAAGAGTGCATTTAGGCTTAGGGTTAGGCTTAGGGTGAGGGTTAGTGTTAGAATCAAGCACGATTTAGTGTTTGGGTTAGACTCGAGCACATTTAGGGTTAGAGTTCTGGTTAGAATTCGTTAGGGTTAGTGTTAGTGTTAGGGGTAGGGGTAGGGTTAGAGTGCATTGAGGGGTAGGGGTAGGGGTATGATTAAGATTATGGTTACGGTTTGTGTGGGTAGAATCGAGAGCATTAAGGATATTGCTAGAGTTAGAGTTAGGTTTAGGGTTAGGTTTCGTAGAATTGAGGGTTAGGGTTAGCGTTAGGGTCAGGATTGCCTTTTGCGTTAGAATCGAGTGCATTTAGGGTTAGCGTTAGTGTTGAGATTGACGATTTAGTGTGAGGGTTATAATCGAGCACATTAGGGTTAGAGTTATGGTTAGAATCCACTGCATTTAGGCTTAGGGTTAGGATTAGGGTTATTAGGGTCAGGATTAGAATCGAGAGCATTTAAGGATAGTGTTAAGGTTAGAGTTAGGTTTAGGGTTAGCTTTCGTAGAAGCGAGGGTTAGGCTTAGGGTTAGAATCGACGTTTAGGTTTAGGCTTAGGGTCAGGATTGCATTTTGGATCAGAATCGAGTGTATTTTGGCTTTGGGTTAGTGTTCAAATTGCCGATTTAGTGTTAGGGTTTGAATCGAGCACATTTAGGGTTAGAGTTATGGTTAGAATTCAGGGCATTTAGGGTTAGGGTTAAGGTTAGGGTTAGGTTTAGGGTCAGGGTTAGAATCTAGAGCATTAAGGATAGTGCTAGAGTTAGAGTTAGGTTTAGGGTTAGGTTTCGTAGAATTGAGGGTTAGGGTTAGGGTTAGGGTCAGGATTGCCTTTTGCGTTAGAATCGAGTGCATTTAGAGTTAGCGTTAGTGTTGAGATTGACGATTTAGTGTTAGGGTTATAATCGAGCACATTAGGGTTAGAGTTATGGTGAGAATCCACTGCATTTAGGCTTAGGGTTAGGATTAGGGTTATTAGGGTCAGGATTAGAATCGAGAGCATTTAAGGATAGTGCTAAGGTTAGAGTTAGGTTTAGGGTTAGCTTTCTTAGAAGCGAGGGTTAGGCTTAGGGTTAGGTTTAGGGTGAGGGTTAGGGTTAGAATCAAGCAGAGTTTTAGTGTTAGCGTTAGGGTGAGGGTTAGGGTTAAAATGCTTTTAGGGCTATTGATAGGGTTAGGGTTAGGATTAGGGTTAAGGTTTGTGTTGGTAGATTCGAGGTTTAGGTTTAGGCTTAGGGTCAGGATTGCATTTTGGATCAGAATCGAGTGTATTTAGGCTTTGGCTTAGTGTTCAAATTGATGATTTAATGTTGGGGTTTGAATCGAGCACATTTAGGGTTAGAGTTCTGGTTAGAATTCGTTAGGGTTAGGTTTAGTGTTAGGGGTAGGGGTAGGGTTAGAGTGCATTGAGGTGTAGGGGTAGGGGTATGGTTAAGATTAGGGTTAGGGTTTGTGTGGGTAGAATCGAGGTTTAGGGTTAGGCTTATGGTCAGGATTGCCTTTTGGGTTAGAATCGAGTGCATTTAGGGTTAGGGTTAGTGTTGAGATTGACGATTTAGTGTTAGGCTTAGAATCGAGAACATTTAGGGTTAGAGTTATGGTTAGAATTCGCTAGGGTTAGGGTTAGGGTTAGGGGTAGGGGTAGGGTTAGAGTGCATATAGAGGTAGGGATAGGAGTAGGGTTAGGATTAGTGTTAAGGTTTGTGTGGGTAGAATCGAGGTTTAGGTTTAAGCTTAGGGTCAGGATTGCATTTTGGATCAGAATCGAGTGTATTTAGGCTTTGGCTTAGTGTTCAAATTGACGATTTCGTGTTAGGGTTTGAATCGAGCATATTTAGGGTTAGAGTTATGGTTAGAATTCAGTGCCTTTAGGGTTAGGGTTAGGGTTAGGGTCAGGGTAAAAATGGAGAGCATTTAAAGGTAGTGCTAGGGTTAGAGTTAGGTTTAGCGTTCGCTTTCGTAGAATCGAAGGTTAGGCTTAAGGTTAGGCTTAAGGTTAGGGTTAGAATTAGAATCAGGCGCATTTTTAGTGTTCTGGTTTTCGTTAAGGTATGGCTTAGAGTGCATTAGGGGTAGGGGTAGGAGTAGGGTTAGGATTAGGGTTAAGGTTTGTGTTGGTAGCATCGAGGTTTAGTGTTAGGCTTAGGGTCAGAAATGGCTTTTGGGTTAGGATCCATGCATTTAGGCTTAGGGATGGTGTTGAAATTGACGATTTAGTGTTAGGGTTAGAATCGAGCACATTTAGGGTTAGAGTTTTGGTTAGAATTCCTTAGGGTTAGGGTTAGTGTTAGGGGTAGGGGTAGGGTAGAGTGCATTGAGGGGTAAGGTTAGGGGTAGAATTAGGATTAGGGTCAGGGTTTGTGTGGGTAGAATCGACGTTTAGGGTTGGGCTTAGGGTCAGGATTGCCTTTTGGGTTAGAATCGAGTGCATTTGGGTTAGGGTTAGTGTTGAGATTGACGATTTAGTGTTAGGGTTAGAATCGAGCACATTTAGGGTTAGAGTTTTGGTTAGAATTCCTTAGTGTTAGGGTTAGGGTTAGGGGTAGGGGTGGGGTTAGAGTGCATATAGTGGTAGGGATAGGAGTAGCGTTAGGATTAGGGTTAAGGTTTGTGTGGGTAGAATCGAGGTTTAGGTTTAAGCTTAGGGTCAGGATTGCATTTTGGATCAGAATCGAGTGTATTTAGGCTTTGGCTTAGTGTTCAAATTGAGGCATTTAGGGTTAGGGCTTGAATGGAGCACAGTTAGGGTTAGAGTTATGTTTAGAATTTAGTGCCTTTAGGCTTAGGGTGAGGGTTAGGATTAGAATCAAGCACAGTTTTAGTGTTAGCGTTAGGGTGAGGGTTAGGGTTAAAGTGCTTTTAGGGCTACTGGTAGGGTTAGGGTTAGGATTAGGGTTAAGGTTTGTGTTGGTAGATTCGAGGTTTAGGTTTAGGCTTAGGGTCAGGATTGCATTTTGGATCAGAATCAAGTGTATTTAGGCTTTGGCTTAGTGTTCAAATTGATGATTTAATGTTGGGGTTTGAATCGAGCACATTTAGGGTTAGAGTTCTGGTTAGAATTCGTTAGGGTTAGTGTTAGGGGTAGTGGTAGGGTTAGAGTGCATTGAGGAGTAGGTGTAGGGGTATGGTTAAGATTAGGGTTAGGGTTTGTGTGGGTAGAATCGAGGTTTCGGGTTAGGCTTATGGTCAGAATTGCCTTTTGGGTTAGAATCGAGTGCATTTAGGGTTAGGGTTAGTGTTGAGATTGACGATTTAGTGTTGGGCTTAGAATCGAGAACATTTAGGGTTAGAATTATGGTTAGAATTCGCTAGGGTTAGGGTTAGGGGTAGGGGTAGGGTTAGGGTCAGGGTAAAAATGGAGAGCATTTAAAGGTAGTGCTACGGTTAGAGTTAGGTTTAGCCTTTGCTTTCGTAGAATCGAAGGTTAGGGTTAAGGTTAGGCTTAAGGTTAGGGTTAGAGTTAGAATCAGGCGCATTTTTAGTGTTCTGGTTTTCGTTAAGGTATGGCTTAGAGTGCATTAGGGGTAGGGGTAGGAGTAGGGTTAGGAGTAGGGTTAAGGTTTGTGTTGGTAGCATCGAAGTTTAGGGTTAGGCTTAGGGTCAGAAATGGCTTTTGGGTTAGGATCCATGCATTTAGGCTTAGGGATGGTGTTGAAATTGACGATTTAGTGTTAGGGTTAGAATCGAGCACATTTAGGGTTAGAGTTTTGGTTAGAATTCCTTATGGTTAGGGTTAGTGTTAGGGGTAGGGGTAGGGTAGAGTGCATTGAGGGGTAAGGTTAGGGGTAGAATTAGGATTAGGGTCAGGGTTTGTGTGGGTAGAATCGACGTTTAGGGTTGGGCTTAGGGTCAGGATTGCCTTTTGGGTTAGAATCGAGTGCATTTGGGTTAGGGTTAGTGTTGAGATTGACGATTTAGTGTTAGGGTTAGAATCGAGCACATTTAGGGTTAGAGTTTTGGTTAGAATTCGCTAGGGTTAGGGGTAGGGGTGGGGTTAGAGTGCATATAGAGGTAGGGATAGGAGTAGGGTTAGGATTAGAGTTAAAGTTTGTGTGGGTTGAATCGAGGTTTAGGTTTAAGCTTAGGGTCAGGATTGCATCTTGGATCAGAATCGAGTGTATTTAGGCTTTGGCTTAGTGTTCAAATTGAGGCATTTAAGGTTAGGGTTTGAATGTAGCACAGTTAGGGTTAGTGTTATGTTTAGAATTTAGTGCCTTTAGGGTTAGGGTTAGGGTTAGTGTTAGGGTTAGGGTCAGGGTTAAAATCGAGAGCATTTAAGGATAGTGCTAGAGTTAGAGTTAGGTTTAGCGTTTGCTTTCGTAGAATCGAGGTTTAGGCTTATGGTAAGGCTTAGGGTTAGGGTTAGGGTTAGAATCAGGCGCATTTTTAGTGTTGTGGTTTTCGTCAGGGTATGGCTTAGAGTGGACTTAGTGGTCGGGCTATGAGTAGAGTTAGGATTAGGGTTAACGTTTGTGTTGGTAGAATCGAGGTTTAGGGTTAGGCTTAGGGTCAGGAATGGCTTTTGGGTTAGAGTCGAGTGCATTTAGGGTTAGGGATAGTTTTGAATTTCACGATTTAGTGTTTGGTTAGAATCGAGCACATTTAGGGTTAGAGTTATGGTGAGAATTCGTTATAGTTAGTAGTCGAGTTTTTTTCGTAGAATCGAGGTTTAGTGTTAGGGTTAGTGTCAGGATTGCATTTTGGTTAGAATAGAGTGCATTTAGGCTTAGGATTAGTGTTAAAATTGACGACTGAGTGTTAGCGTTAGAAAGGAGCGCATTTAGGGTTAGAGTTATGTGAGAAAGTTAGTAGTAGAGTTTTTTTCGTAGAATCGAGGTTTAAGGTTAGGCTTAGTGTCAGGATTGCATTTTGGTTAGAATAGAGTGCATTTAGGCTTAGGGTTAGTGTTAAAATTGACGACTTAGTTTTAGGGTTAGAAACGAGTACATTTAGGGTTAGAGTTATGTGAGAATACATTTAGTTAGTAGTAGAGTTTGTTTCGTAGAATCGAGGTTTAGTGCTAGGCTTAGTGTCAGGATTGCATTTTGGTTAGAATAGCGTGCATTTAGGCTTAGGGTTAGTGTTAAAATTGACGACCTAGTGTTAGGGTTAGAAACGAGCACAATTAGGGTTAGAGTTATGTGAGAATACGTTATAGTTAGTAGCAGAGTTTGTTTTCGTAGAATCGAGGTTTAGTGCTAGGCTTAGTGTCAGGATTGCATTTTGCTTAGAATAGAGTGCATTTAGGCTTAGGGTTAGTGTTAAAATTGACGACTTAGTGTTAGGGTTAGAAACGAGCACATTTAGGGTTAGAGTTATGTGAGAAGGTTAGTAGTAGAGTTTTTTTCGTAGAATCGAGGTTTAAGGTTAGGCTTAGTGTCAGGATTGCATTTTGGTTAGAATAGCGTGCATTTAGGCTTAGGGTTAGTGTTGAAATTGACGACTTAGTTTTCGGGTTGGAAACGAGCACATTTAGGGTTAGAGTTATGTGAGAATACTTTATAGTTAGTAGTAGAGTTTGTTTTTGTAGAATCGAGGTTTAGTGCTAGGCTTAGTGTCAGGATTGCATTTTGGTTAGAATAGAGTGCATTTAGGCTTAGGGTTAGTGTTAAAATTGACGACCTAGTGTCAGGGTTAGAAACGAGCACATTTAGGGTTAGAGTTATGTGAGAATACGTTATAGTTAGTAGTAGAGTTTGTTTTCGTAGAATCGAGGTTTAATGCTAGGCTTAGTGTCAGGATTGCATTTTCGTTAGAAAAGAGTGCATTTAGGCTTAGGGTTAGGCTTAGGGTGAGGGTTAGTGTTAGAATCAAGCACGATTTAGTGTTTGGGTTAGACTCGAGCACATTTAAGGTTAGAGTTCTGGTTAGAATTCGTTAGGGTTAGTGTTAGTGTTAGGGGTAGGGGTAGGGTTAGAGTGCATTGAGGGGTAGGGGTAGGGGTATGATTAAGATTATGGTTACGGTTTGTGTGGGTAGAATCGAGAGCATTAAGGATATTGCTAGAGTTAGAGTTAGGTTTAGGGTTAGGTTTCGTAGAATTGAGGGTTAGGGTTAGCGTTAGGGTCAGGATTGCCTTTTGCGTTAGAATCGAGTGCATTTAGGGTTAGCGTTAGTGTTGAGATTGACGATTTAGTGTGAGGGTTATAATCGAGCACATTAGGGTTAGAGTTATGGTTAGAATCCACTGCATTTAGGCTTAGGGTTAGGATTAGGGTTATTAGGGTCAGGATTAGAATCGAGAGCATTTAAGGATATTGTTAAGGTTAGAGTTAGGTTTAGGGTTAGCTTTCGTAGAAGCGAGGGTTAGGCTTAGGGTTAGAATCGACGTTTAGGTTTAGGCTTAGGGTCAGGATTGCATTTTGGATCAGAATCGAGTGTATTTTGGCTTTGGGTTAGTGTTCAAATTGCCGATTTAGTGTTAGGGTTTGAATCGAGCACATTTAGGGTTAGAGTTATGGTTAGAATTCAGGGCATTTAGGGTTAGGGTTAAGGTTAGGGTTAGGTTTAGGGTCAGGGTTAGAATCTAGAGCATTAAGGATAGTGCTAGAGTTAGAGTTAGGTTTAGGGTTAGGTTTCGTAGAATTGAGGGTTAGGGTTAGGGTTAGGGTCAGGATTGCCTTTTGCGTTAGAATCGAGTGCATTTAGAGTTAGCGTTAGTGTTGAGATTGACGATTTAGTGTTAGGGTTATAATCGAGCACATTAGGGTTAGAGTTATGGTGAGAATCCACTGCATTTAGGCTTAGGGTTAGGATTAGGGTTATTAGGGTCAGGATTAGAATCGAGAGCATTTAAGGATAGTGCTAAGGTTAGAGTTAGGTTTAGGGTTAGCTTTCTTAGAAGCGAGGGTTAGGCTTAGGGTTAGGTTTAGGGTGAGGGTTAGGGTTAGAATCAAGCAGAGTTTTAGTGTTAGCGTTAGGGTGAGGGTTAGGGTTAAAATGCTTTTAGGGCTATTGATAGGGTTAGGGTTAGGATTAGGGTTAAGGTTTGTGTTGGTAGATTCGAGGTTTAGGTTTAGGCTTAGGGTCAGGATTGCATTTTGGATCAGAATCGAGTGTATTTAGGCTTTGGCTTAGTGTTCAAATTGATGATTTAATGTTGGGGTTTGAATCGAGCACATTTAGGGTTAGAGTTCTGGTTAGAATTCGTTAGGGTTAGGTTTAGTGTTAGGGGTAGGGTAGGGTTAGAGTGCATTGAGGTGTAGGGGTAGGGGTATGGTTAAGATTAGGGTTAGGGTTTGTGTGGGTAGAATCGAGGTTTAGGGTTAGGCTTATGGTCAGGATTGCCTTTTGGGTTAGAATCGAGTGCATTTAGGGTTAGGGTTAGTGTTGAGATTGACGATTTAGTGTTAGGCTTAGAATCGAGAACATTTAGGGTTAGAGTTATGGTTAGAATTCGCTAGGGTTAGGGTTAGGGTTAGGGGTAGGGGTAGGGTTAGAGTGCATATAGAGGTAGGGATAGGAGTAGGGTTAGGATTAGTGTTAAGGTTTGTGTGGGTAGAATCGAGGTTTAGGTTTAAGCTTAGGGTCAGGATTGCATTTTGGATCAGAATCGAGTGTATTTAGGCTTTGGCTTAGTGTTCAAATTGACGATTTCGTGTTAGGGTTTGAATCGAGCATATTTAGGGTTAGAGTTATGGTTAGAATTCAGTGCCTTTAGGGTTAGGGTTAGGGTTAGGGTCAGGGTAAAAATGGAGAGCATTTAAAGGTAGTGCTAGGGTTAGAGTTAGGTTTAGCGTTCGCTTTCGTAGAATCGAAGGTTAGGCTTAAGGTTAGGCTTAAGGTTAGGGTTAGAATTAGAATCAGGCGCATTTTTAGTGTTCTGGTTTTCGTTAAGGTATGGCTTAGAGTGCATTAGGGGTAGGGGTAGGAGTAGGGGTTAGGATTAGGGTTAAGGTTTGTGTTGGTAGCATCGAGGTTTAGTGTTAGGCTTAGGGTCAGAAATGGCTTTTGGGTTAGGATCCATGCATTTAGGCTTAGGGATGGTGTTGAAATTGACGATTTAGTGTTAGAGTTAGAATCGAGCACATTTAGGGTTAGAGTTTTGGTTAGAATTCCTTAGGGTTAGGGTTAGTGTTAGGGGTAGGGGTAGGGTAGAGTGCATTGAGGGGTAAGGTTAGGGGTAGAATTAGGATTAGGGTCAGGGTTTGTGTGGGTAGAATCGACGTTTAGGGTTGGGCTTAGGGTCAGGATTGCCTTTTGGGTTAGAATCGAGTGCATTTGGGTTAGGGTTAGTGTTGAGATTGACGATTTAGTGTTAGGGTTAGAATCGAGCACATTTAGGGTTAGAGTTTTGGTTAGAATTCCTTAGTGTTAGGGTTAGGGTTAGGGGTAGGGGTGGGGTTAGAGTGCATATAGTGGTAGGGATAGGAGTAGCGTTAGGATTAGGGTTAAGGTTTGTGTGGGTAGAATCGAGGTTTAGGTTTAAGCTTAGGGTCAGGATTGCATTTTGGATCAGAATCGAGTGTATTTAGGCTTTGGCTTAGTGTTCAAATTGAGGCATTTAGGGTTAGGGCTTGAATGGAGCACAGTTAGGGTTAGAGTTATGTTTAGAATTTAGTGCCTTTAGGCTTAGGGTGAGGGTTAGGATTAGAATCAAGCACAGTTTTAGTGTTAGCGTTAGGGTGAGGGTTAGGGTTAAAGTGCTTTTAGGGCTACTGGTAGGGTTAGGGTTAGGATTAGGGTTAAGGTTTGTGTTGGTAGATTCGAGGTTTAGGTTTAGGCTTAGGGTCAGGATTGCATTTTGGATCAGAATCAAGTGTATTTAGGCTTTGGCTTAGTGTTCAAATTGATGATTTAATGTTGGGGTTTGAATCGAGCACATTTAGGGTTAGAGTTCTGGTTAGAATTCGTTAGGGTTAGTGTTAGGGGTAGTGGTAGGGTTAGAGTGCATTGAGGAGTAGGTGTAGGGGTATGGTTAAGATTAGGGTTAGGGTTTGTGTGGGTAGAATCGAGGTTTCGGGTTAGGCTTATGGTCAGAATTGCCTTTTGGGTTAGAATCGAGTGCATTTAGGGTTAGGGTTAGTGTTGAGATTGACGATTTAGTGTTGGGCTTAGAATCGAGAACATTTAGGGTTAGAATTATGGTTAGAATTCGCTAGGGTTAGGGTTAGGGGTAGGGGTAGGGTTAGGGTCAGGGTAAAAATGGAGAGCATTTAAGGGTAGTGCTACGGTTAGAGTTAGGTTTAGCCTTTGCTTTCGTAGAATCGAAGGTTAGGGTTAAGGTTAGGCTTAAGGTTAGGGTTAGAGTTAGAATCAGGCGCATTTTTAGTGTTCTGGTTTTCGTTAAGGTATGGCTTAGAGTGCATTAGGGGTAGGGGTAGGAGTAGGGTTAGGAGTAGGGTTAAGGTTTGTGTTGGTAGCATCGAAGTTTAGGGTTAGGCTTAGGGTCAGAAATGGCTTTTGGGTTAGGATCCATGCATTTAGGCTTAGGGATGGTGTTGAAATTGACGATTTAGTGTTAGGGTTAGAATCGAGCACATTTAGGGTTAGAGTTTTGGTTAGAATTCCTTATGGTTAGGGTTAGTGTTAGGGGTAGGGGTAGGGTAGAGTGCATTGAGGGGTAAGGTTAGGGGTAGAATTAGGATTAGGGTCAGGGTTTGTGTGGGTAGAATCGACGTTTAGGGTTGGGCTTAGGGTCAGGATTGCCTTTTGGGTTAGAATCGAGTGCATTTGGGTTAGGGTTAGTGTTGAGATTGACGATTTAGTGTTAGGGTTAGAATTGAGAACATTTAGGGTTAGAGTTTTGGTTAGAATTCGCTAGGGTTAGGGTTAGGGGTAGGGGTGGGGTTAGAGTGCATATAGAGGTAGGGATAGGAGTAGGGTTAGGATTAGGGTTAAGGTTTGTGTGGGTAGAATCGAGGTTTAGGTTTAAGCTTGGGGTCAGGATTGCATTTTGGATCAGAATCGAGTGTATTTAGGCTTTGGCTTAGTGTTCAAATTGAGGCATTTACGGTTAGGGTTTGAATGGAGCACATTTAGGGTTAGAGTTATGGTTAGAATTCAGTGCCTTTAGGGTTAGGGTTAGGGTTAGTGCTAGGGTTAGGGTCAGGGTTAAAATCGAGAGCATTTAAGGATAGTGCTAGAGTTAGAGTTAGGTTTAGCGTTCGCTTTCGTAGAATCGAGGTTTAGGCTTATGGTAAGGCTTAGGGTTAGGGTTAGGGTTAGAATCAGGCGCATTTTTAGTCTTGTGGTTTTCGTCAGGGTATGGCTTAGAGTGTACTTAGTGGTAGGGCTATGAGTAGAGTTAGGATTAGGGTTAAGGTTTGTGTTGGTAGAATCGAGGTTTAGGGTTAGGCTTAGGGTCAGGAATGGCTTTTGGGTTAGAGTCGAGTGCATTTAGGCTTAGGGATAGTGTTGAAATTGACGATTTAGTGTTTGGTTAGAATCGAGCACATTTAGGGTTAGAGTTATGGTTAGAATCCACTATATATAAGCTTAGGGTTAGGGTTAGGGTTATTAGGGTCAGGATGAGAATCGAGAGCATTTAAGGATAGTGTTAGGGTTAGAGTTAGGTTTAGGGTTAGGTTTCGTAGAATTGAGGGTTAGGGTTAGGGTTAGGGATAGAATCAAGCGCATTTTTAGTGTTAGGGGTTGGGTCAGGGTTAGCGTTAGAGTGCATATAGAGGTAGGGATAGGAGTAGGGTTGGGATTCGGGTTAGGGTTTGTGTTGGTGGAATCGAGGTTTAGGGTTAGGCTTAGGGTCAGGATTGCCTTTTGGGTTAGAGTCGAGTGCATTTAGGGTTAGGCTTAGTGCTGAGATTGACGATTTAGTGTTAGGGTTATAATCGAGCACATTAGGGTTAGAGTTATGGTTAGAATCCAGTGCATTTAGGGTTAGGATTAGGGATAGGGTTAGGTTTATGTTTAGGGTGAGGGTTAGAATCGAGTGCATTTAAGGATAGTGTTAGGGTTAGAGTTAGGTATAGGGTGAGGTTTCGTAGAATCGAGGGTCAGTGTTAGGGTGAAGGGTTAGGGTTAGGATTAGGATTAGAGTCAGGAGCATTTTTAGCGTTAGGGTTGGGCTTAGGGCCAGGGTTTGAGTGCATTTAGGGGTAGGGGAGAAGTTGGGTTAGGATTCGGGTTAGGGTTTGTGTTGGTAGAATCGAGGTTTTGCGTTAGGCTTAGGGTCAGGAGAGCATTTTGGGTCATAATTCAGAGCATTTGGGCTTAGGGTTCGTGTTGAAATTGATGATTTAGTTATAGCGTTCGAATCAGGCACATTTAGGGATAGAGTTATGATTAGAATTCAGTGCATTTAGGGTTAGGGTTAGGGTTAGGGTTAGGTTTAGGGTCAGCGTTAGAATCGAGAGCATTAAGGATAGTGCTAGAGTTAGAGTTAGGTTTAGGATTAGGTTTCGTAGAATTGAGGGTTAGGGTTAGCGTTAGGGTCAGGATTGCCTTTTGCGTTTGAATCGAGTGCATTTAGGGTTAACGTTAGTGTTGAGATTGACGATTTAGTGTTAGGGTTATAATCGAGCACATTAGGGTTAGAGTTATGGTTAGAATCCACTGCATTTAGGCTTAGGGTTAGGATTAGGGTTATTAGGGTCAGGATTAGAATCGAGAGCATTTAAGGATAGTGCTATGGTTAGAGTTAGGTTTAGGGTTAGCTTTCGTAGAAGCGAGGGTTAGGCTTAGGGTTAGGCTTAGGGTGAGGGTTAGGGTTAGAATCAAGCACAGTTTTAGTGTTAGCGTTAGGGTGAGGGTTAGGGTTAAAGTGCTTTTAGGGCTACTGGTAGGGTTAGGGTTAGGATTAGGGATAAGGTTTGTGTTGGTAGATTCGAGGTTTAGGTTTAGGCTTAGGGTCAGGATTGCATTTTGTATCAGAATCGAGCGTATTTAGGCTTTGGCTTAGTGTTCAAATTGATGATTTAATGTTGGGGTTTTGAATCGAGCACATTTAGGGTTAGAGTTCTGGTTAGAATTCGTTAGGGTTAGGGTTAGTGTTAGGGGTAGGGGTACGGTTAGTGTGCATTGAGGGGTAGGGGTAGGGGTATGGTTAAGATTAGGGTTAGGGTTTGTGTGGGTAGAATCGAGGTTTAGGGTTAGGCTTAGGGTCAGGATTGCCTTTTGGGTTAGAATCGAGTGCATTTAGGGTTAGGGTTAGTGTTGAGATTGACGATTTAGTGTGAGGCTTAGAATCGAGAACATTTAGGGTTAGAGTTATGGTTAGAATTCGCTAGGGTTAGGGTTAGGGTTAGGGGTAGGGGTAGGGTTAGAGTGCATATAGAGGTAGGGATAAGAGTAGGGTTAGGATTAGTGTTAAGGTTTGTGTGGGTAGAATCGAGGTTTAGGTTTAAGCTTAGGGTCAGGATTGCATTTTGGATCAGAATCGAGTGTATTTAGGCTTTGGCTCAGGGTTCAAATTGACGATTTAGTGTTAGGGTTTGAATCGAGCACATTTAGGGTTAGAGTTATGGTTAGAATTCAGTGCCTTTAGGGTTAGGGTTAGGGTTAGTGTTAGGGTTAGGGTCAGGGTTAAAATGGAGAGCATTTAAGGGTAGTGCTAGGGTTAGAGTTAGGTTTAGCGTTCGCTTTCGTAGAATCGAAGGTTAGGCTTAAGGTTAGGCTTAAGGTTAGGGTTAGAGTTAGAATCAGGCGCATTTTTAGTGTTCTGGTTTTCGTTATGGTATGGCTTAGAGTGCATTAGGGGTAGGGGTAGGAGTAGGGTTAGGAGTAGGGTTAAGGTTTGTCTTGGTAGCATCGAGGTTTAGGGTTAGGCTTAGGGTCAAAAATGGCTTTTGGGTTAGGATCCAGTGCATTTAGGCTTAGGGATGGTGTTGAAATTGACGATTTAGTGTTAGGGTTAGAATCGAGCACATTTAGGGTTAGAGTTTTGGTTAGAATTCCTTAGGGTTAGGGTTAGTGTTAGGGGTAGGGGTAGGGTTAGAGTGCATTGAGGGGTAAGGGCAGGGGTAGAATTAGGATTAGGGTCAGGGTTTGTCTGGGTAGAATCGACGTTTAGGGTTGGGCTTAGGGTCAGGATTGCCTTTTGGGTTAGAATCGAGTGCATTTGGGTTAGGGTTAGTGTTGAGATTAACGATTTAGTGTTAGGCTTAGAATTGAGAACATTTAGGGTTAGAGTTTTGGTTAGAATTCGCTAGGGTTAGGGTTAGGGTTAGGGGTAGGGGTGGGGTTAGAGTGCATATAGAGGTAGGGATAGGAGTAGGGTTAGGATTAGGGTTAAGGTTTGTGTGGGTAGAATCGAGGTTTAGGTTTAAGCTTGGGGTCAGGATTGCATTTTGGATCAGAATCGAGTGTATTTAGGCTTTGGCTTAGTGTTCAAATTGAGGCATTTACGGTTAGGGTTTGAATGGAGCACATTTAGGGTTAGAGTTATGGTTAGAATTCAGTGCCTTTAGGGTTAGGGTTAGGGTTAGTGCTAGGGTTAGGGTCAGGGTTAAAATCGAGAGCATTTAAGGATAGTGCTAGAGTTAGAGTTAGGTTTAGCGTTCGCTTTCGTAGAATCGAGGTTTAGGCTTATGGTAAGGCTTAGGGTTAGGGTTAGGGTTAGAATCAGGCGCATTTTTAGTGTTGTGGTTTTCGTCAGGGTATGGCTTAGAGTGTACTTAGTGGTAGGGCTATGAGTAGAGTTAGGTTTAGGGTTAAGGTCTGTGTTGGTAGCATCGAGGTTTAGGGTTAGGCTTAGGGTCAAAAATGGCTTTTGGGTTAGGATCCAGTGCATTTAGGCTTAGGGATGGTGTTGAAATTGACGATTTAGTGTTAGGGTTAGAATCGAGCACATTTAGGGTTAGAGTTTTGGTTAGAATTCCTTAGGGTTAGGGTTAGTGTTAGGGGTAGGGGTAGGGTTAGAGTGCATTGAGGGGTAAGGGCAGGGGTAGAATTAGGATTAGGGTCAGGGTTTGTCTGGGTAGAATCGACGTTTAGGGTTGGGCTTAGGGTCAGGATTGCCTTTTAGGTTAGAATCGAGTGCATTTGGGTTAGGGTTAGTGTTGAGATTAACGATTTAGTGTTAGGCTTAGAATTGAGAACATTTAGGGTTAGAGTTTTGGTTAGAATTCGCTAGGGTTAGGGTTAGGGTTAGGGGTAGGGGTGGGGTTAGAGTGCATATAGAGGTAGGGATAGGAGTAGGGTTAGGATTAGGGTTAAGGTTTGTGTGGGTAGAATCGAGGTTTAGGTTTAAGCTTGGGGTCAGGATTGCATTTTGGATCAGAATCGAGTGTATTTAGGCTTTGGCTTAGTGTTCAAATTGAGGCATTTACGGTTAGGGTTTGAATGGAGCACATTTAGGGTTAGAGTTATGGTTAGAATTCAGTGCCTTTAGGGTTAGGGTTAGGGTTAGTGCTAGGGTTAGGGTCAGGGTTAAAATCGAGAGCATTTAAGGATAGTGCTAGAGTTAGAGTTAGGTTTAGCGTTCGCTTTCGTAGAATCGAGGTTTAGGCTTATGGTAAGGCTTAGGGTTAGGGTTAGGGTTAGAATCAGGCGCATTTTTAGTCTTGTGGTTTTCGTCAGGGTATGGCTTAGAGTGTACTTAGTGGTAGGGCTATGAGTAGAGTTAGGATTAGGGTTAAGGTTTGTGTTGGTAGAATCGAGGTTTAGGGTTAGGCTTAGGGTCAGGAATGGCTTTTGGGTTAGAGTCGAGTGCATTTAGGCTTAGGGATAGTGTTGAAATTGACGATTTAGTGTTTGGTTAGAATCGAGCACATTTAGGGTTAGAGTTATGGTTAGAATCCACTATATATAAGCTTAGGGTTAGGGTTAGGGTTATTAGGGTCAGGATGAGAATCGAGAGCATTTAAGGATAGTGTTAGGGTTAGAGTTAGGTTTAGGGTTAGGTTTCGTAGAATTGAGGGTTAGGGTTAGGGTTAGGGATAGAATCAAGCGCATTTTTAGTGTTAGGGGTTGGGTCAGGGTTAGCGTTAGAGTGCATATAGAGGTAGGGATAGGAGTAGGGTTGGGATTCGGGTTAGGGTTTGTGTTGGTGGAATCGAGGTTTAGGGTTAGGCTTAGGGTCAGGATTGCCTTTTGGGTTAGAGTCGAGTGCATTTAGGGTTAGGCTTAGTGCTGAGATTGACGATTTAGTGTTAGGGTTATAATCGAGCACATTAGGGTTAGAGTTATGGTTAGAATCCAGTGCATTTAGGGTTAGGATTAGGGATAGGGTTAGGTTTATGTTTAGGGTGAGGGTTAGAATCGAGTGCATTTAAGGATAGTGTTAGGGTTAGAGTTAGGTATAGGGTGAGGTTTCGTAGAATCGAGGGTCAGTGTTAGGGTGAAGGGTTAGGGTTAGGATTAGGATTAGAGTCAGGAGCATTTTTAGCGTTAGGGTTGGGCTTAGGGCCAGGGTTTGAGTGCATTTAGGGGTAGGGGAGAAGTTGGGTTAGGATTCGGGTTAGGGTTTGTGTTGGTAGAATCGAGGTTTTGCGTTAGGCTTAGGGTCAGGAGAGCATTTTGGGTCATAATTCAGAGCATTTGGGCTTAGGGTTCGTGTTGAAATTGATGATTTAGTTATAGCGTTCGAATCAGGCACATTTAGGGATAGAGTTATGATTAGAATTCAGTGCATTTAGGGTTAGGGTTAGGGTTAGGGTTAGGTTTAGGGTCAGCGTTAGAATCGAGAGCATTAAGGATAGTGCTAGAGTTAGAGTTAGGTTTAGGATTAGGTTTCGTAGAATTGAGGGTTAGGGTTAGCGTTAGGGTCAGGATTGCCTTTTGCGTTAGAATCGAGTGCATTTAGGGTTAGCGTTAGTGTTGAGATTGACGATTTAGTGTTAGGGTTATAATCGAGCACATTAGGGTTAGAGTTATGGTTAGAATCCACTGCATTTAGGCTTAGGGTTAGGATTAGGGTTATTAGGGTCAGGATTAGAATCGAGAGCATTTAAGGATAGTGCTAGGGTTAGAGTTAGGTTTAGGGTTAGCTTTCGTAGAAGCGAGGGTTAGGCTTAGGGTTAGGCTTAGGGTGAGGGTTAGGGTTAGAATCAAGCACAGTTTTAGTGTTAGCGTTAGGGTGAGGGTTAGGGTTAAAGTGCTTTTAGGGCTAGTGGAAGGGATAGGGTTAGGATTAGGGTTAAGGTTTGTGTTGGTAGATTCGACGTTTAGGTTTAGGCTTAGGGTCAGGATTGCATTTTGGATCAGAATCGAGTGTATTTAGGCTTTGGGTTAGTGTTCAAATTGATGATTTAATGTTGGGGTTTGAATCGAGCACATTCAGGGTTAGAGTTCTGGTTAGAATTCGTTAGGGTTAGGGTTAGTGTTAGGGGTAGGGGTAGGGTTAGTGTGCATTGAGGGGTAGGGGTAGGGGTATGGTTAAGATTAGGGTTAGGGTTTGTGTGGGTAGAATCGAGGTTTAGGGTTAGGCTTAACGTCAGAATTGCCTTTTGGGTTAGAATCGAGTGCATTTAGGGTTAGGGTTAGTGTTGAGATTGACGATTTAGTGTTAGGCTTAGAATCGAGAACATTTAGGATTAGAGTTTTGGTTAGAATTCGCTAGGGTTAATGTTAGGGTAAGGGGTAGGGGTAGGGTTAGAGTGCATATAGAGGTAGGGATAGGAGTAGGGTTAGGATTAGTGTTAAGGTTTGTGTGGGTAGAATCGAGGTTTAGGTTTAAGCTTAGGGTCAGGATTGCATTTTGGATCAGAATCGAGTGTATTTAGGCTTTGGCTTAGTGTTCAAATTGACGATTTAGTGTTAGGGTTTGAATCGAGCACATTTAGGGTTAGAGTTATGGTTAGAATTCAGTGCCTTTAGGGTTAGGGTTAGGGTTAGTGTTAGGGTTAGGGTCAGGGTAAAAATCGAGAGCATTTAAGGGTAGTGCTAGGGTTAGAGTTAAGTTTAGCGTTCGCTTTCGTAGAATCGAAGGTAAGGCTTAAGGTTAGGCTTAAGGTTAGTGTTAGAGTTAGAATCAGGCGCATTTTTAGTGTTCTGGTTTTCGTTATGGTATGTCTTAGAGTGCATTAGGGGTAGGGGTAGGAGTAGGGTTAGGAGTAGGGTTAAGGTTTGTCTTGGTAGCATCGAGGTTTAGGGTTAAGCTTAGGGTCAGAAATGGCTTTTGGGTTAGTATCCAGTGCATTTAGGCTTAGGGATGGTGTTGAAATTGACGATTTAGTGTTAGGGTTAGAATCGAGCACATTTAGGGTTAGAGTTTTGGTTAGAATTCCTTAGGGTTAGGGTTAGTGTTAGGGGTAGGGGTAGGGTTAGAGTGCATGAGGGGTAAGGGTAGGGGTAGAATTAGGATTAGGGTCAGGGTTTGTGTGGGTAGAATCGACGTTTAGGGTTGGGCTTAGGGTCAGGATTGCCTTTTGGGTTAGAATCGAGTGCATTTGGGTTAGGGTTAGTGTTGAGATTGACGATTTAGTGTTAGGCTTAAAATCGATAACATTTAGGGTTAGAGTTTTGGTTAGAATTCACTAGGGTTAGGGTTAGGGTTAGGGGTAGGGGTGGGGTTAGAGTGCATATAGAGGTAGGGATAGGCGTAGGGTTAGGATTAGGGTTAAGGTTTGTGTGGGTAGAATCGAGGTTTAGGTTTAAGCTTAGGGTCAGGATTGCATTTTGGATCAGAATCGAGTGTATTTAGGCTTTGGCTTAGTGTTGAAATTGAGGCATTTAGGGTTAGGGTTTGAATTGAGCACATTTAGGGTTAGAGTTATGGTTAGAATTTAGTGCCTTTAGGGTTAGGGTTAGGGTTAGTGTTAAGGTTAGGGTCAGGGTTAAAATCGAGAGCATTTAAGGATAGTGCTAGAGTTAGAGTTAGGTTTAGCGTTCGCTTTCGTAGAATCGTGGTTTAGGCTTATGGTAAGGCTTAGGGTTAGGGTTAGGGTTAGAATCAGGCGCATTTTTAGTGTTGTGGTTTTCGTCAGGGTATGGCTTAGAGTGTACTTAGTGGTAGGGCTATGAGTAGAGTTAGGATTAGGGTTAAGGTTTGTGTTGGTAGAATCGAGGTTTAGGGTTAGGCTTAGGGTCAGGAATGGATTTTGGGTTAGAGTCGAGTGCATTTAGGGTTAGGGATAGTGTTGAAATTGACGATTTAGTGTTTGGGTTAGAATCGAGCACATTTAGGGTTAGAGTTTTGGTTAGAATTCGTTAGGGTTAGGGTTAGTATAAGGGGTAGGGGTAGGGTTAGAGTGCATTTAGGGGTAGGGGTAGGGGTAGGGTCAGGATTAGGGTTAGAGTTTGTGTTGGTAGAATCGAAGTTTAGGGTTAGGCGTAGGGTGAGGATTGCCTTTTGGGTTACAACTGAGTGCATTTAGAGTTAGGGTTAGTTTTGAGATTGACGATTTAGTGTTAGACTTAGAATCGAGCACATTAGGGTTAGAGTTATGGTTAGAATCCACTATATTTTAGCTTAGGGTTAGGGTTAGGCTTATTAGGGTCAGGATTAGAATCGAGAGCATTTAAGGATAGTGTTAGGGTTAGAGTTAGGTTTAGGGTTAGGTTTCGTAGAATTGAGGGTTAGGGTTAGGATTAGGGTTAGGGTTAGGGATAGAATCAAGAGCATTTTCAGTTTTAGGTGTTGGGTCAGGGTTAGGGTTTGAGTGCATATAGAGGTAGGGATACGAGTAGGGTTGGGATTAGGGTTAGGGTTTGTGTTGGTAGAATCGAGGTTTATGGTTAGGCTTAGGGTCAAGATTGCCTTTTGGGTTAGAGTCGAGTGCATTTAGGGTTAAGCTTAGTGTTGAGATTGACGATTTAGTGTTAGGGTTATAATCGATCACATTAGGGTTAGAGTTATGGTTAGAATCCATGGCATTTAGGCTTAGGGTTAGGGTTAGGGTTATTAGGGTCAGGATTAGAATCGAGAGCATTTAAGGATAGTGTTAGGTTTAGAATTAGGTTTAGGGTTAAGTTTCATAGAATTGAGGGTTAGGGTTAGGGTTAGAATCAAGCGCATTTTTGGTGTTAGGGGTTGGGTTAAGGTTAGGATTAGAGTGCATATAGATTTAGGGATAGGAGGAGGGTTAGGATTAGGGTTAGGGTTTGTTTTGGTAGAATCGAGGTTTAGGGTTAGGCTTAGGGTCAGGAATGGCTTTTGGCTTAGAGTCGAGTGCATTTAGGGTTAGGGATAGTGTTGAAATTGACGATTTAGTGTTTGGTTAGAATCGAGCACATTTAGGGTTAGAGGTTTGGTTAGAATTCCTTAGAGTTAGGGTTAGTGTAAGCGTAAGGGTAGGGTTAGAGTGCATTTAGGGGTAGGGGTAGGGGTAGGGTTTGGATTAGGGTTAGGGTTTGTGTTGGTAGAATCGAAGTTTAGTGTTAGGCTTAGGGTCAGCATTGCCTTTTGGGTTAGAATCGATTGCATTTAGGGTTAGGGTTAGTGTTGAGATTGACGATTTAGAGTTAGTGTTAGAATCAAGCACATTAGGATTAGAGTTATGGTGAGAATCCAGTGCATTTAGGGTTAGGATTAGGGTTAGGGTTAGCGTTATGTTTAGGGTGAGGGTTAGAATCGAGTGCATTTAAGGATAGTGTTAGGGTTAGAGTTAGTTGTAGGGTTATCCTTCGTAGAATCGAGGGTTAGTGTTAGGGTTAGGGTTAGGGTGAGGATTCGGGTTAGAATCAAGCGCATTTTTAGTGTTAGGTTTGGGGTTAGGGTCAGGGTTTGAGTGCATTTAGGGGTAGGGGAGGAGTTGGGTTAGGATTCAGGTTAGGGTTTGTGTTGGTAGAATCGAGGTTTTGGATTAGGCTTAGGGTCAGGAGAGCATTTTTGGTCATAATTCCGAGCATTTAGGCTTAGGGTTAGTGTTGAAATTGATGATTTAGTTTTAGCGTTAGAACCAAGCACATTTAGGGATAGAGTTATGATTAGAATTCAGTGCATTTAAGGTTAGGATTAGGGTTAGGGTTAGGGTTAGGGTTAGGTTTAGTTTCAAGGTTAGAATCGAGAGAATTTAAGAATAGTGCTAGGGTTAGAGTTAGGTTTAGGGTTAGCTTTCGCAGAATCGAGGGTTAGGCTTAGGGTTAAGCCTAGGGTGAGGGTTAGGGTTAGAATCAATCACAGTTTTAGAGTTAGCGTTAGGGTGAGGGTTAGGGTTAAAGTGCTTTTAGGGCTAGTGGTAGGAGTAAGCTTAGGATTAGGGTTAACCTTTGTGTTGGTAGATTCGAGGTTTAGGTCTAGGCTGAGGGTCAGGATTGCATTTTGGATCAGAATCGAGTGTATTTAGGCTTTGGGTTAGTGTCCAAATTGACGATTTGGTGTTGGGGTTTGAATCGAGCACATTTAGGGTTAGAGTTCTGGTTAGAATTCGTTAGGATTAGGGTTAGTGTTAGGGGTAAGGGTAGGGTTAGAGTGCATTGAGGGGTAGGGGTAGGTGTAGGGTTAGGATTAGGGTTAGGGTTTGTCTTGGTAGAATCGAAGTTTAGGGTTAGGCTTAGGGTCATCATTGCCTTTAGGGTTAGAATCGAGTGCATTTAGGGTTAGGGTTAGCGTTGAGATTGACGATTTAGAGTTAGTGTTAGAATCAAGCACATTAGGATTTGAGTTATGGTTAGAATCCAGTGCATTTAGGGTTAGGATTAGGGTTAGGGCTAGGGTTATGTTTAGGATGAGGGTTAGAATCGAGTGCATTTAAGGATAGTGTTAGGGTTAGAGTTAGTTATAGGGTTAGCCTTCGTAGAATCGAGGGTTAGTGTTAGGGCTAGGGTTAGGTTTAGGATTAGGGTTAGAATGAAGCGCATTTTTAGTGTTAGGTTTGGGGTTAGGGTTAGGGTTTGAGTGCATTTAGGGGTAGGTGAGGAGTTGGGTTAGGATTCGGGTTAGGGTTTGTGTTGGTTAATCGAGGTTTTGGGTTAGGCTTGGGTCCGGAGAACATTTTCGGTCACAATTCAGAGCATTTAGGCTTAGGGTTAGTGTTGAAATTGATGATTTGGTTTTAGCGTTAGAATCAAGCGCATTTAGGGATAGAGTTATGGTTAGAATTCAGTGCATTAAGGGTTAGGGTTAGGGTTAGGGGTAGGGTAAGAGTTATTAGGGTCAGGATTTGAATCGAGAGTATTTAAGGATCCTGTTAGTGTTAGAGTTAGGTTTAGGGTGAGGTTTCGTAGAATCGAGGGTTAGGGTTAGGGTTAGGGTTCGGGTTCGGTTTAGAATCAAGCGCATTTTTAGTATTAGTGTTGGGGCAGGCTTACGATTAGAGTGCATTTAGGGGTAGAGGTAGGAGTAGGGTTAGGATTAGGGTTAGGGTTTGTGGTGGTAGAATCGAGGTTTGGGGTTAGGCGTAGGGTCTGGATTGCATTTTGGGTTAGAATCGAGTGCATTCCGGCTTAGAGTTAGTGATGAGGTTGACGATTTCGTGTTAGGGTTAGAATCGAGCACATTTAGGGTTAGAGTTATGGTTACAATTCGTTAGGGTTAGGGTTAGGGGTAGGGTAGGGGTTAGAATGACGCGTCTTTTTAGTGTTAGGGTTAGGGATTAGTGTTAGGGTTAAGAGTGCATTTAGAGGTAGGGGTAGCGATAGGATTAGGATTAGGGTTAGGGTTTGTGTTGGTAGACTCGAGGTTTTGGGTGAGGCTTAGGGTCAGGAGAGCATTTTGGGTCATAATTCAGAGCATATAGGCTTAGGGTTAGTGTTGAAACTGATGATTTAGTTTTAGCGTTAGAACCAAGCACATTTAGGTATAGAGGTATGATTAGAATTCAGTGCATTTATTGTTAGGATTAGGGTTAGGGTTAGGGTTAGGGTTAGGTTTAGGGTCAGGGTTAGAATCGAGAGCATTTAAGGATAGTACTAGGGTTAGAGTTAGGTTTAGGGTTAGTTTTCGTAGAACCGACGGTTAGGCTTAGCGTTAGGCTTAGGGTGAGGGTTAGGGTTAGAATCAAGCACAGTTTTAGTGTTAGCGTTAGGGTGAGGGGTAGGGTTAAAGTGCTTTTAGGGCTACTGGTAGGGTTAGGGTTAGGATTACGGTTAAGGTTTGTATTGGTAGAATCGAGTTTTAGGGTTAGGCTTATGGTCAGGATTGCCTTTTGGGTTAGAATCGAGTGCATTTAGGGTTAGGGTTAGTGTTGAGATTGACGATTTAGTGTTAGGCTGAGAATCGGGAACATTTAGGGTTAGAGTTATGGTTAGAATTCGCTAGGGTTAGGGTTAGGGTTAGGGGTAGGGGTAGGGTTAGAGTGCATATAGAGGTAGGGATAGGAGTAGGGTTAGGATTAGTGTTAAGGTTTGTGTGGGTAGAATCGAGGTTTAGGTTTAAGCTTAGGGTCAGGATTGCATTTTGCATCAGAATCGAGTGTATTTAGGCTTTGGCTTAGTGTTCAAATTGAGGCATTTAGGGTTAGGGTTTGAATCGAGCACATTTAGGGTTAGAGTTATCGTTAGAATTTAGTGCCTTTAGGGTTAGGGTTAGGGTTAGTGTTAGGGTTAGGGTCAGGGTTAAAATCGAGAGCATTTAAGGGTAGTGCTAGAGTTAGAGTTAGGTTTAGCGTTCGCTTTCGTAGAATCGAGGTTTAGGCTTATGGTAAGGCTTAGGGTTAGGGTTAGGGTTAGAACCAGGCGCATTTTTAGTGTTGTGGTTTTCGTCAGGGTATGGCTTAGAGTGTACTTAGTGGTAGGGCTATGAGTAGAGTTAGGATTAGGGTTAAGGTTTGTCTTGGTAGAATCGAGGTTTAGGGTTAGGCTTAGGGTCAGGAATGGATTTTGGGTTAGAGTCGAGTGCATTTAGGGTTAGGGATAGTGTTGAAATTGACTATTTAGTGTTTGGTTAGAATCGAGCACATTTAGGGTTAGTGTTATGGTTAGAATCCACTATATATAAGCTTAGGGTTAGGGTTAGGGTTATTAGGGTCATGATTAGAATCGAGAGCATTTAAGCATAGTGTTAGGGTTAAAGTTAGGTTTAGGGTTAGGTTTCGTAGAATTGAGGGTTAGGGTTAGGGTTAGGGATAGAATCAAGCGCATTTTTAGTGTTAGTGTTTGGGTCAGGGTTAGCGTTACAGTGTATTTAGAGGTAGGGATAGGAGTAGGGTTGGGATTAGGGTTAGGGTTTGTGTTGGTAGAATCGAGGTTTAGGGTTAGGCTTAGGGTCAGGATTGCCTTTTGGGTTAGAGTCGAGTGCATTTAGGGTTAGGCTTAGTGTTGAGATTGACGATTTAGTGTTAGGGTTATAATCGAGCACATTAGGGTTAGAGTTATGGTTAGAATCCAGTGCATTTAGGGTTAGGATTAGGGATAGGGTTAGGTTTATGTTTAGGGTGAGGGTTAGAATCGAGTGCATTTAAGGATAGTGTTAGGGTTAGAGTTAGGTATAGGGTTAGCTTTCGTAGAATCGAGGGTCAGTGTTAGGGTGAGGGTTAGGGTTAGGGTTAGGGTTAGAGTCAGGAGCATTTTTAGCGTTAGGGTTGGGGTTAGGGTCAGGGTTTGAGTGCATTTAGGGGTAGGGGAGGAGTTGGGTTAGGATTAGGGTTAGGGTTTGTGTTGGTAGAATCGAGGTTTTGGGTTAGGCTTAGGGTCAGGAGAGCATTTTGGGTCATAATTCAGAGCATTTGGGCTTAGGGTTAGTGTTGAAATTGATGATTTCGTTATAGCGTTCGAATCAGGCACATTTAGGGATAGAATTATGATTAGAATTCAGTGCATTTAGGGTTAGGGTTATGGTTAGGGTTAAGGTTTGTGTTGGTAGAATCGAGGTTTAGGTTTAGGCTTAGGGTCAGGATTGCATTTTAGATCAGAATCTTGTGTATTTAGGCTTTGGGTTAGTGTTCAAATTGACGATTTAGTGTTAGGGTTTGAATCGAGCACATATAGGGTTAGAGTTAAGTTTAGAATTCAGTGCATTTATTGTTAGCGTTAGGGTTAGGGGTAGGTTGAGGGTCAGGGTTAAAATCGAGAGCGTTTAAGGATAGTACTAGGGGCAGAGTTAGGTTTAGCTTTCGTTTTCGTAGAATCGAGGGTTAAGCTTAAGGTTAGGCTTAGGGTTAGGGTTGGGTTAGAATCAGGCACATTTTTAGTGGTCTGCTTTTCATCAGGGTATGGCTTAGAGTGCATTTAGGGGTAGGCGTAGGAGTAGGGTTAGTATTAAGGTTAAGGTTTGTCTTGGTAGAATCGAGGTTTAGGGTTAGGCTTAGGGTCCGGAATGGATTTTGGGTTAGAGTCGAGTGCATTTAGGGTTAGGGATAGTGTTGAAATTGACGATTTAGTGTTTGGGTTAGAATCGAGCACATTTAGGGTTAGAGTTTTGGTTAGAATTCGTTAGGGTTAGGGTTAGTGTAAGGGGTAGGGGTAGGGTTAGAGTGCATTTAGGGGTAGGGGTAGGGGTAGGGTCAGGATTAGGGTTAGGGTTTGTATTGGTAGAATCGAAGTTTAGGGTTAGGCGTAGGGTGAGGATTGCCTTTTGGTTTACAACTGAGTGCATTTAGAGTTAGGGTTAGTGTTGAGATTGACGATTTAGTGTTAGACTTAGAATCGAGCACATTAGGGTTAGAGTTAGGTTTAGGGTTAGGTTTCGTAGAATGGAGGGTTAGGGTTAGGATTAGGGTTAGGGTTAGGGATAGAATCAAGAGCATTTTAAGTTTTAGGTGTTGGGTCAGGGTTAGGGTTTGAGTGCATATAGAGGTAGGGATACGAGTAGGGTTGGGATTAGGGTTAGGGTTTGTGTTGGTAGAATCGAGGTTTAGGGTTAGGCTTAGGGTCAGGATTGCCTTTTGGGTTAGAGTCGAGTGCATTTAGGGTTAAGCTTAGTGTTGAGATTGACGATTTAGTGTTAGGGTTATAATCGATCACATTAGGGTTAGGATTAGAATCGAGGGCATTTACGGATAGTGTTAGGGTTAGAGTTAGGTTTAGGGTTAGGTTTCATAGAATTGAGGGTTAGGGTTAGGGTTAGAATCAAGCGCATTTTTAGTGTTAGGGGTTGGATTAGGGTTAGGATTAGAGTGCATATCGATTTAGGGATAGGAGGACGGTTAGGGTTAGGCTTAGGGTCAGGATTGCATTTTGGATCAGAATCGAGTGTATTTACGCTTTGGGTTAGTGTTCAAATTGACGATTTAGTGTTAGGGTTTGCAACGAGCACATACAGGGTTAGAGTTATGTTTAGAATTCAGTGCATTTATTGTTAGCGTTAGGGTTAGGGGCAGGTTGAGGGTCAGGGTTAAAATCGAGAGCGTTTAAGGATAGTGCTAGGGTTAGAGTTAGATTTTGCGTTCGTTTTCGTAGAATCGAGGGTTAGGCTTAAGGTTTGGCTTAGGGTGAGGGTTAGGGTTAGAATCAGGCACATTTTTAGTGGTCTGCTTTTCATCAGGGTATGGCTTAGAGTGCATTTAGGGGTCGGCGTAGGTGTAATGTTAGGATTAGGGTTAAGGTTTGTGTTGGTAGAATCGAGGTTTAGGGTTAGGCTTAGGGTCCGGAATGGATTTTGGGTTAGAGTTGAGTGCATTTAGGGTTAGGGATAGTGTTGAAATTGACGATTATAATTCGTTAGTGTTAGGGTTAGTGTAAGGGGTAGGTGCATATAGAGGTAAGGATAGGAGTAGGGTTGCGATTAGGGTTAGGTTTTGTGTTGGTAGAATCGAGGTTTAGGGTTAGGCTTAGGGTCAGGATTGCTTTTTGGGTTAGAGTCGAGTGCATTTAGGGTTAAGCTTAGAATCAGGAGCATTTTTAGCGTTAGGGTTGGGGTTAGGGTCAGGGTTTGAGTGCATTTAGGGGTAGGGGAGGAGTTGGGTTAGGATTCGGGTTAGGGTTTGTGTTGGTAGAATCGAGGTTTTGGGTTAGGCTTAGGGTCAGGAGAGCATTTTGGGTCATAATTCAGAGCATTTGGGCTTAGGGTTCCTGTTGAAATTGAGATTTAGTTATAGCATTAGAATCAGGCAAATTTAGGGATAGAGTTATGATTAGATTTCAGTGCATTTAGGGTTAGGGTTAGGGTTAGGGTTAGGTTTAGGGTCAGGGTTAAAATCGAGAGCATTTAAGGATAGTGCTAGGGTTAGACTTAGGTTTAGCGTTCGCTTTCGTAGAATCGAGTGTTAGGCTTAAGGTTAGGCTTCGGGTTAGGGTTGGGTTAGAATCAGGCACATTTTTATTGGTCTGCTTTTCATCAGGGTATGGCTTAGAGTGCATTTAGGGGTAAGCGTAGGAGTAGGGTTAGGATTAGGGTTAAGGTTTGTGTTGGTAGAATCGAGGTTTAGGGTTAGGCATAGGGTGAGGATTGCCTTTTGGGTTAGAGTCGAGTGCATTTAGGGTTAGGGATAGTGTTGAAATTGACGATTTAGTGTTTGGTTAGAATCGAGCACATTTAGGGTTAGAGTTTTGGTTAGAATTAGTAAGGGTTAGCGTTAGTGTAAGGGGTAGGGGTAGGGTTAGAGTGCATTTAGGGGTAGGGGTAGGGGTAGCGTTAGGATTAGGGTTAGGGTTTGTGTTGGTAGAATCGAAGTTTACGGTTAGGTGTAGGGTGAGGATTGCCTTTTGGGTTACAACTGAGTGCATTTAGAGTTAGGGTTAGTGTTGAGATTGACGATTTAGTGTTAGACTTAGAATCGAGCACATTAGAGTTAGAGTTATGGTTAGAATCCACTATATTTAATCTTAGGGTTAGGGTTAAGGTTATTCGGGTCAGGAATAGAATCGAGAACATTTCAGGATAGTGTTAGGATTAGAGTTAGGTTTAGGGTTAGGTTTCGTAGAATTGAGTGTTAGGGTTAGGGTTAGGGTTAGGGTTAGGGATAGAATCAAGCGCATTTTTAGCGTCA
Source organism: Notamacropus eugenii (assembly GCF_028372415.1). NCBI lineage: Eukaryota > Metazoa > Chordata > Mammalia > Diprotodontia > Macropodidae > Notamacropus > Notamacropus eugenii. Next base: position 26,387 of record NW_027325226.1, on the reverse strand, counting down.
GGAGTTAGGTCAGGGTTAGGGTTAGAGTGCATATAGAGATAGGGATAGGAGTAGGGTTGGGATTAGGGTTAGGGTTTGTGTTGGTAGAATCGAGGTTTAGGGTTAGGCTTAGGGTCAGGATTGCCTTTTGGGTTAAAGTCGAGTGCATTTAGGGTTAGGCTTAGTGTTGAGATTGACGATTTAGTGTTAGACTTAGAATCCAGCACATTAGGGTTAGAGTTATGGTTAGAATCCAGTGCATTTAGGGTTAGCATTAGGGATAGGGTTTGGTTTATGTTTAGGGTGAGGGATAGAATCGAGTGCATTTAAGGATAGTGTTAGGGTTAGAGTTAGGTATAGGGTTAGCTTTCGTCGAATCGAGGGTCAGTGTTAGGGTGAGGGTTAGGGTTAGGACAAGGGTTAGAATCAGGAGCATTTTTAGCGTTAGGGTTGGGGTTAGGGTCAGGGTTTGAGTGCATTTAGGGGTAGGGGAGGAGTTGGGTTAGGATTCGGGTTAGGGTTTGTGTTGGTAGAATCGAGGTTTTGGGTTAGGCTTAGGGTCAGGAGAGCATTTTGGGTCATAATTCAGAGCATTTGGGCTTAGGGTTCGTGTTGAAATTGATGATTTAGTTATAGCGTTCGAATCAGGCACATTTAGGGATAGAGTTATGATTAGAATTCAGTGCATTTAGGGTTAGGGTTAGGATTAGGTTTAGGGTCAGGTTTAGAATCGAGAGCATTTAAGGATAGTGCTAGGGTTAGACTTAGGTTTAGGGTTAGCTTTCGTAGAATCGAGTGTTAGGCTTAGGGTTAGGCTTAGGGTGAGGGTTAGGGTTAGAATCAAGCACAGTTTTAGTGTTAGCGTTAGGGTGAGGGTTAGGGTTAAAGTGCTTTTAGGGCTAGTGGATGGGATAGGGTTACGATAGGTGTTAAGGTTTGTGTTGATAGAATCGAGGTTTAGGGTTAGGCTTAGGGTCATGATTGCCTTTTGGGTTAGAATCGAGTGCATATAAGGTTAGGGTTAGTGTTGAGAATGACGATTTAGTGTTAGGGTTATAATCGAGCACATTAGGGTTAGAGTTATGGTTAGAATCCAGTGCATTTAGGGTTAGCATTAGGGATAGGGCTAGGTTTATGTTTAGGGTGAGGGTTAGAATCGAGTGCATTTAAGGATAGTTTTAGGGTTAGAGTTAGTGTAGGATTACCTTTCATAGAATCGAGGGTCAGTGTTAGCGTGAGGCTTAGGGTTAGGATTAGGGTTGGAGTCAGGGGCATTTTTAGCGTTAGGGTTGGGGTTAGGGTCAGGGTTTGAGTGCATTTAGGAGTAGGGGAGGAGTTGGGTTAGGATTAGGGTTAGGGTTTGTGTTGGTAGAATCGAGGTTTTGGGTTAGGCTTAGGGTCAGGAGAGCATTTTGGGTCATAATTCAGAGCATTTGGGCTTAGGGTTAGTGTTGAAAGTGATGATTTCCTTATAGCGTTCGAATCAGGAACATTTAGGGATAGAGTTATGATTTGAATTCAGTGCATTTAGGGTTAGGGTTAGGGTTAGGTTTAGGGTCAGGATTAGAATCGAGAGCATTAAGGATAGTGCTAGGGTTAGAGTTAGGTTTAGGGTTAGGTTTCGTAGAATTGAGGATTAGGGTTAGGGTTATGGTTAGGGTTAGGTATAGAATCAAGCGCATTTTTAGTGTTAGGGGTTGGGTCAGGGTTAGGGTTAGAGTGCATATAGAGGAAGGGATAGGAGTAGTGTTGGGATTAGGGTTAGGGTTTGTGTTGGTAGAATCGAGGTTTTGGGTTAGGCTTAGGGTCAGGAGAGCATTTTGGGTCATAATTCAGAGCATTTGGGCTTAGGGTTAGTGTTGAAATTGATGATTTCGTTATAGCATTCGAATCAGGCACATTTAGGGATAGAGTTATGATTAGAATTCAGTGCATTTAGGGTTAGGGTTAGGGTTAGGGTTAGGTTAAGGGTCAGGGTTAGAATCGAGAGCATTAAGGATGGTGCTAGGGTTAGAGTTAGGTTTAGGGTTAGCTTTCGTAGAATCGAGGGTTAGGCTTAGGGTTAGGCTTAGGGTGAGGGTTATGGTTAGAATCAAGCACAGTTTTAGTGTTAGCGTTAGGGTGAGGATTAGGGTTAAAGTGCTTTTAGGGCTAGTGGAAGGGATAGGGTTCGGATTAGGGTTAAGTTTTGTGTTGGTAGAATCGAGGTTTAGTTTTAGGCTTAGGGTCAGGGTTGCATTTTGGATCAGTATCGAGTGTATTTAGGCTTTGGGTTAGTGTTCAAATTGACGATTTAGTGTTAGGGTTTGAATCGAGCACATTTAGGGTTAGAGTTATGGTTAGAATTCAGTGCATTTAGTTTTCGCGTTAGGGTTAGGGGTAGGTTGAGGGTCAGGGTTAAAATCGAGAGCATTTAAGGATAGTGCTAGTGTTAGAGTTAGGTTTAACGTTCGCTTACGTAGAATCAAGGGTTAGTCTTAAGGTTAGGCTTAGGCTTAGTGTTAGGGTCAGAATCAGGCGCATTTTTAGTGTTCTGGTTTTCGTTAGGGTACGGCTTAGAGTGCATTTAGGGGTAGGGGTAGGAGTATGGTGAGGATTAGGGTTAAGGTTTGTGTTGGTAGAATCGAGGTTTAGGGTTAGACTTAGGGTCAGGAATGGCTTTTGGGTTAGAGTCGAGTGCATTTAGGGTTAGGGATAGTGTTGAAATTGACGATTTAGTGTTTGGGTTAGAATCGAGCACATTTAGGGTTAGAGTTTTGGTTAGAATTCGTTAGGGTTAGGGTTAGTGTTAGGGGTAGGGGTAGGATTAGAGTGCATTTAGGGGTAGGGGTAGGGGTAGGGTTAGGATTAGGGTTAGGGTTTGTGTTGGTAGAATCGAAATTTAGGGTTAGGCGTTGGGTGAGGATTGCCTTTTGGCTTACAACTGAGTGCATTTTGAGTTAGGGTTAGTGTTGAGATTGACGATTTAGTGTTAGACTTAGAATCGAGAACATTAGGGTTAGAGTTATGTTTAGAATCCACTATTTTTAAGCTTAGGCTTAAGGTTAGGGTTATTAGGGTCAGGATTAGAAAAGAGAGCATTTAAGGATAGTGTTAAGGTTAGAGTTAGGTTTAGGGTTAGGTTTCGTAAAATTGAGGGTTAGGGTTAGGGTTAGGGATAGAATCAAGCGCATTTTTAGTGTTAGGTGTTGGGTCAGGGTTAGGGTTAGAGTGCATATAGAGGTAGGGATAGGAGTAGGGTTGGGATTAGGGTTAGGGTTTGTGTTGGTAGAATCGAGGTTTAGGGTTAGCCTTAGGGTCAGGATTGCCTTTTGGGTTAGAGTCGAGTGCATTTAGGGTTAGGGATAGTGTTGAAACTGACGATTTAGTGTTTGGGTTAGAATCGAGCACATTTAGGGTTAGAGTTCTGGTTAGAATTCGTTAGGGTTAGGGTTAGTGTAAGGGGTAGGGGTAGGGTTAGAGTGCATTTAGGGGTAGGGGTAGGGGTAGGGTTAGGATTAGGGTTATGGTTTGTGTTTGTAGAATCGAAGTTTAGGGTTAGGCTTAGGGTCAGGATTGCTTTTTGGGTTAGAGTCGAGTGCATTTAGGGTTAGGCTTAGTGTTGAGATTGACGATTTAGTGTTAGGGTTATAATCGAGCACATTAGGGTTAGAGTTATGGTTAGAATCCACTGCATTTAGGGTTAGGATTAGGGATAGGGTTAGCTTTATGTTTAGGGTGAGGGTTAGAATCGAGTGCATTTAAGGATAGTGTTAGGGTTAGAGTTAGGTATAGGGTTAGCTTTCGTAGAATCGATGGTTAGTGTTAGGGTTAGGTTTAGGGGTAGGATTAGCGTTAGAATCAAGCGCATTTTTAGTGTTAGGATTGGGGTTAGGGTTAGGGTTGGAGTGCATTTAGGGGTAGGGGAGGAGTTGTGTTAGGATTAGGGTTAGGGTTTGTGTTGGTAGAATCGAGGTTTTGGGTTAGGCTTAGGGTCAGGAGAGCATTTTGGGTCATAATTCAGAGCATTTGGGCTTAGGGTTAGTGTTGCAATTGATGATTTCGTTATAGCGTTCGAATCAGGCACATTTAGGGATAGAGTTATGATTAGAATTCAGTGCATTTAGGGTTAGGGTTAGGGTTAGGGTTATTGTTAGGTTTAGGGTCAGGGTTAGAATCGAGAGCTTTAAGGGTAGTGCTAGGGTTCGAGTTAGGTTTAGGGTTAGCTTTCGGAAAATCGAGGGTTAGACTTAGGCTTAGGCTTAGGGTGAGTGTTAGGGTTAGAATCAAGCACAGTTTTAGTGTTAGCGTTAGGGTGAGGGTTAGGGTTAAAGTGCTTTTAGGGCTAGTGGAAGGGGTAGGGTTAGGATTAGGGTTAAGGTTTGTGTTGGTAGAATCGAGGTTTAGATTTAGGCTTAGGGTCAAGATTGCATTTTGGATCAGAATCGAGTGTAGTTAGGCTTTGCGTTAGTGTTCAAATTGACGATTTAGTGTTAGGGTTTGAATCGAGCACATTTAGGGTTAGAGTTATGGTTAGAATTCAGTGCATTTAGGGTTAGGGTTAAGGTAAGTGTTAGGGTTAGGTTTAGGGTCAGGGTTAAAATCGAGAGCATTTAAGGATAGTGCTAGGGTTAGACTTAGGTTTAGCGTTCGCTTTCGTAGCATCGAGGGTTAGGCTTAAGGTTAGGCTTAGGCTCAGTGTTCGGGTTAGAATCAGGCGCATTTTTAGTGTTCTGGTTTTTGTTAGGGTACACCTTAGAGTGCATTTAGGGGTAGGGGTAGGAGTAGGGTGAGGATTAGGGTTAAGGTTTGTGTTGGTAGAATCGAGGTTTAGGGTTAGGCTTAGGGTCAGGAATAGCTTTTGGGTTAGAGTCGAGTGCATTTAGGGTTAGGGATAGTGTTGAAATTGACGATTTAGTGTTTGGGTTAGAATCGAGCACATTTAGGGTTAGAGTTTTGGTTAGAATTCGTTAGGGTTAGGGTTAGTGTAAGGGGTAGGGGTAGGGTTAGAGTGCATTTAGGGGTGGGGGTAGGGGTAGGGTTAGGATTAGGGTTATTGTTTGTGTTGGTAGAATCGAAGTTTAGGGTTAGGCGTTGCGTAAGGATTGCCTTTTGGGTTACAACAGAGTGCATTTGGAGTTAGGGTTAGTGTTGAGATTGACGATTTAGTGTTAGACTTAGAATCGAGCACATTAGGGTTAGAGTTATGGTTAGAATCCACTATATTTAAGCTTAGGGTTAGGGTTAGGGTTATTAGGGTCAGGATTAGAATCGAGAGCATTTACGGATAGTGTTAGGGTTAGAGTTAGGTTTAGGGTTAGGTTTCGTAGAATTGAGGGTTAGGGTTAGGGTTAGGGTTAGGGATAGAATTAAGCGCATTTTTAGTGTTACGGGTTGGGTCAGGGTTAGGGTTAGAGTGCATATAGAGGTAGGGATAGGAGTAGGGTTGGGATTAGGGTTAGGGTTTGTGTTGTAGAATCGAGGTTTAGGGTTAGCCTTAGGGTCAGGATTGCCTTTCGGGTTAGAGTAGAGTGCATTTAGGGTGAGGCTTATTGTTGAGAATGACGATTTAGTGTTAGGGTTATAATCGAGCACATTAGGGTTAGAGTTATGGTTAGAATCCAGTGCATTTAGGGTTAGCATTAGGGATAGGGCTAGGTTTATGTTTAGGGTGAGGGTTAGAATCGAGTGCATTTAAGGATAGTTTTAGGGTTAGAGTTAGGTGTAGGATTACCTTTCATAGAATCGAGGGTCAGTGTTAGGGTGAGGCTTAGGGTTAGGATTAGGGTTGGAGTCAGGAGCATTTTTAGCGTTAGGGTTGGGGTTAGGGTCAGGGTTTGAGTGCATTTAGGAGTAGGGGAGGAGTTGGGTTAGGATTAGGGTTAGGGTTTGTGCTGGTAGAATCGAGGTTTTGGGTTAGGCTTAGGGTCAGGAGAGCATTTTGGGTCATAATTCAGAGCATTTGGGCTTAGGGTTAGTGTTGAAAGTGATGATTTCCTTATAGCGTTCGAATCAGGCACATTTAGGGATAGAGTTATGATTTGAATTCAGTGCATTTAGGGTGAGGGTTAGGGTTAGGTTTAGGGTCAGGATTAGAATCGAGAGCATTAAGGATAGTGCTAGGGTTAGAGTTAGATTTAGGGTTAGGTTTCGTAGAATTGAGGGTTAGGGTTAGGGTTAGGGTTAGGTATAGAATCAAGCGCATTTTTAGTGTTAGGGGTTGGGTCAGGGTTAGGGTTAGAGTGCATATAGAGGTAGGGATAGGAGTAGGGTTGGGATTAGGGTTAGGGTTTGTGTTGTTAGAATCGAGGTTTTGGGTTAGGCTTAGGTCAGGAGAGCATTTTGGGTCATAATTCAGAGCATTTGGGCTTAGGGTTAGTGTTGAAATTGATGATTTCGTTATAGCATTCGAATCAGGCACATTTAGGGATAGAGTTATGATTAGAATTCAGTGCATTTAGGGTTAGGGTTAGGGTTAGGGTTATTGTTAGGTTGAGGGTCAGGGTTAGAATCGAGAGAATTAAGGGTAGTGCTAGGGTTAGAGTAAGGTTTAGGGTTAGCTTTCGTAGAATCGAGGGTTAGACTTAGGGATAGGCTTAGGGTGAGTGTTAGGGTTAGAATCAAGCACAGTTTTAGTGTTAGCGTTAGGGTGAGGGTTAGGGTTAAAGTGCTTTTAGGGGTAGTGGAAGGGGTAGGGTTAGGATTAGGGTTAAGGCTTGTGTTGGTAGTATCGAGGTTTAGGTTTAGGCTTAGGGTCAAGATTGCATTTTGGATCAGAATCGAGTGTAGTTAGGCTTTGCGTTAGTGTTCAAATTGACGATTTAGTGTTAGGGTTTGAATCGAGCACATTTAGGGTTAGAGTTATGGTTAGAATTCAGTGCATTTAGGGTTAGGGTTAAGGTAAGTGTTAGGGTTAGGTTTAGGGTCAGGGTTAAAATCGAGAGCATTTAAGGATAGTGCTAGGGTTACACTTAGGTTTAGCGTTCGCTTTCGTAGCATCGAGGGTTAGGCTTAAGGTTAGGCTTAGGCTCAGTGTTCGGGTTAGAATCAGGCGCATTTTTAGTGTTCTGGTTTTTGTTAGGGTACGGCTTAGAGTGCATTTAGGGGTAGGGGTAGGAGTAGGGTGAGGATTAGGGTTAAGGTTTGTGTTGGTAGAATCGAGGTTTAGGGTTAGGCTTAGGGTCAGGAATAGCTTTTGGGTTAGAGTCGAGTGCATTTAGGGTTAGGGATAGTGTTGAAATTGACGATTTAGTGTTTGGGTTAGAATCGAGCACATTTAGGGTTAGAGTTTTGGTTAGAATTCGTTAGGGTTAGGGTTAGTGTAAGGGGTAGGGGTAGGGTTAGAGTGCATTTAGGGGTGGGGGTAGGGGTAGGGTTAGGATTAGGGTTATTGTTTGTGTTGGTAGAATCGAAGTTTAGGGTTAGGCGTTGCGTAAGGATTGCCTTTTGGGTTACAACAGAGTGCATTTGGAGTTAGGGTTAGTGTTGAGATTGACGATTTAGTGTTAGACTTAGAATCGAGCACATTAGTGTTAGAGTTATGGTTAGAATCCACTATATTTAAGCTTAGGGTTAGGGTTAGGGTTATTAGGGTCAGGATTAGAATCGAGAGCATTTAAGGATAGTGTTAGGGTTAGAGTTAGGTTTAGGGTTAGGTTTCGTAGAATTGAGGGTTAGGGTTAGGGTTAGGGTTAGGGATAGAATTAAGCGCATTTTTAGTGTTACGGGTTGGGTCAGGGTTAGGGTTAGAGTGCATATAGAGGTAGGGATAGGAGTAGGGTTGGGATTAGGGTTAGGGTTTGTGTTGTAGAATCGAGGTTTAGGGTTAGCCTTAGGGTCAGGATTGCCTTTTGGGTTAGAGTAGAGTGCATTTAGGGTGAGGCTTATTGTTGAGAATGACGATTTAGTGTTAGGGTTATAATCGAGCACATTAGGGTTAGAGTTATGGTTAGAATCCAGTGCATTTAGGGTTAGCATTAGGGATAGGGCTAGGTTTATGTTTAGGGTGAGGGTTAGAATCGAGTGCATTTAAGGATAGTTTTAGGGTTAGAGTTAGGTGTAGGATTACCTTTCATAGAATCGAGGGTCAGTGTTAGGGTGAGGCTTAGGGTTAGGATTAGGGTTGGAGTCAGGAGCATTTTTAGCGTTAGGGTTGGGGTTAGGGTCAGGGTTTGAGTGCATTTAGGAGTAGGGGAGGAGTTGGGTTAGGATTAGGGTTAGGGTTTGTGTTGGTAGAATCGAGGTTTTGGGTTAGGCTTAGGGTCAGGAGAGCATTTTGGGTCATAATTCAGAGCATTTGGGCTTAGGGTTAGTGTTGAAAGTGATGATTTCCTTATAGCGTTCGAATCAGGCACATTTAGGGATAGAGTTATGATTTGAATTCAGTGCATTTAGGGTTAGGGTTAGGGTTAGGTTTAGGGTCAGGATTAGAATCGAGAGCATTAAGGATAGTGCTAGGGTTAGAGTTAGGTTTAGGGTTAGGTTTCGTAGAATTGAGGGTTAGGGTTAGGGTTAGGGTTAGGGTTAGGTATAGAATCAAGCGCATTTTTAGTGTTAGGGGTTGGGTCAGGGTTAGGGTTAGAGTGCATATAGAGGTAGGGATAGGAGTAGGGTTGGGAGTAGGGTTAGGGTTTGTGTTGGTAGAATCGAGGTTTTGGGTTAGGCTTAGGGTCAGGAGAGCATTTTGGGTCATAATTCAGAGCATTTGGGCTTAGGGTTAGTGTTGAAATTGATGATTTCGTTATAGCATTCGAATCAGGCACATTTAGGGATAGAGTTATGATTAGAATTCAGTGCATTTAGGGTTAGGGTTAGGGTTAGGGTTATTGTTAGGTTGAGGGTCAGGGTTAGAATCGAGAGCATTAAGGGTAGTGCTAGGGTTAGAGTAAGGTTTAGGGTTAGCTTTCGTAGAATCGAGGGTTAGACTTAGGGATAGGCTTAGGGTGAGTGTTAGGGTTAGAATCAAGCACAGTTTTAGTGTTAGCGTTAGGGTGAGGGTTAGGGTTAAAGTGCTTTTAGGGGTAGTGGAAGGGGTAGGGTTAGGATTAGGGTTAAGGCTTGTGTTGGTAGTATCGAGGTTTAGGTTTAGGCTTAGGGTCAAGATTGCATTTTGGATCAGAATCGAGTGTAGTTAGGCTTTGCGTTAGTGTTCAAATTGACGATTTAGTGTTAGGGTTTGAATCGAGCACATTTAGGGTTAGAGTTATGGTTAGAATTCAGTGCATTTAGGGTTAGGGTTAAGGTAAGTGTTAGGGTTAGGTTTAGGGTCAGGGTTAAAATCGAGAGCATTTAAGGATAGTGCTAGGGTTAGACTTAGGTTTAGCGTTCGCTTTCGTAGCATCGAGGGTTAGGCTTAAGGTTAGGCTTAGGCATAGTGTTCGGGTTAGAATCAGGCGCATTTTTAGTGTTCTGGTTTTTGTTAGGGTACGCCTTAGAGTGCATTTAGGGGTAGGGGTAGGAGTAGGGTGAGGATTAGGGTTAAGGTTTGTGTTGGTAGAATCGAGGTTTAGGGTTAGGCTTAGGGTCAGGAATGGCTTTTGGGTTAGAGTCGAGTGCATTTAGGGTTAGGGATAGTGTTGAAATTGACGATTTAGTGTTTGGGTTAGAATCGAGCACATTTAGGGTTAGAGTTCTGGTTAGAATTCGTTAGGGTTAGGGTTAGTGTAAGGGGTAGGGGTAGGGTTAGAGTGCATTTAGGGGTAGGGGTAGGGGTAGGGTTAGGATTAGGGTTATGGTTTGTGTTGGTAGAATCGAAGTTTAGGGTTAGGCTTAGGGTCAGGATTGCTTTTTGGGTTAGAGTCGAGTGCATTTAGGGTTAGGCTTAGTGTTGAGATTGACGATTTAGTGTTAGGGTTATAATCGAGCACATTAGGGTTAGAGTTATGGTTAGAATCCACTGCATTTAGGGTTAGGATTAGGGATAGGGTTAGCTTTATGTTTAGGGTGAGGGTTAGAATCGAGTGCATTTAAGGATAGTGTTAGGGTTAGAGTTAGGTATAGGGTTAGCTTTCGTAGAATCGATGGTTAGTGTTAGGGTTAGGGTTAGGGGTAGGATTAGCGTTAGAATCAAGCGCATTTTTAGTGTTAGGATTGGGGTTAGAGTTAGGGTTGGAGTGCATTTAGGGGTAGGGGAGGAGTTGGGTTAGGATTAGGGTTAGGGTTTGTGTTGGTAGAATCGAGGTTTTGGGTTAGGCTTAGGGTCAGGAGAGCATTTTGGGTCATAATTCAGAGCATTTGGGCTTAGGGTTAGTGTTGAAATTGATGATTTCGTTATAGCGTTCGAATCAGGCACATTTAGGGATAGAGTTATGATTAGAATTCAGTGCATTTAGGGTTAGGGTTAGGGTTATTGTTAGGTTTAGGGTCAGGGTTAGAATCGAGAGCTTTAAAGGTAGTGCTAGGGTTAGAGTTAGGTTTAGGTTAGCTTTCGTAGAATCGAGGGTTAGACTTAGGCTTAGGCTTAGGGTGAGTGTTAGGGTTAGAATCAAGCACAGTTTTAGTGTTAGCGTTAGGGTGAGGGTTAGGGTTAAAGTGCTTTTAGGGCTAGTGGAAGGGGTAGGGTTAGGATTAGGGTTAAGGTTTGTGTTGGTAGAATCGAGGTTTAGATTTAGGCTTAGGGTCAAGATTGCATTTTGGATCAGAATCGAGTGTAGTTAGGCTTTGCGTTAGTGTTCAAATTGACGATTTAGTGTTAGGGTTTGAATCGAGCACATTTAGGGTTAGAGTTATGGTTAGAATTCAGTGCATTTAGGGTTAGGGATAAGGTTAGTGTTAGGGTTAGGTTTAGGGTCAGGGTTAAAATCGAGAGCATTTAAGGATAGTGCTAGGGTTAGACTTAGGTTTAGCGTTCGCTTTCGTAGCATCGAGGGTTAGGCTTAAGGTTAGGCTTAGGCATAGTGTTCGGGTTAGATCAGGGCGCATTTTTAGTGTTCTGGTTTTCGTTAGGGTACGGCTTAGAGTGCATTTAGGGGTAGGGGTAGGAGTAGGGTGAGGATTAGGGTTAAGGTTTGTGTTGGTAGAATCGAGGTTTAGGGTTAGGCTTAGGGTCAGGAATAGCTTTTGGGTTAGAGTCGAGTGCATTTAGGGTTAGGGATAGTGTTGAAATTGACGATTTAGTGTTTGGGTTAGAATCGAGCACATTTAGGGTTAGAGTTTTGGTTAGAATTCGTTAGGGTTAGGGTTAGTGTAAGGGGTAGGGGTAGGGTTAGAGTGCATTTAGGGGTAGGGGTAGGGTTAGGATTAGGGTTAGGGTTTGTGTTGGTAGAATCGAAGTTTAGGGTTAGGCGTTGCGTAAGGATTGCCTTTGGGTTACAACAGAGTGCATTTGGAGTTAGGGTTAGTGTTGAGATTGACGATTTAGTGTTAGACTTAGAATCGAGCACATTAGGGTTAGAGTTATGGTTAGAATCCACTATATTTAAGCTTAGGGTTAGGGTTAGGGTTATTAGGGTCAGGATTAGAATCGAGAGCATTTAAGGATAGTGTTAGGGTTAGAGTTAGGTTTAGGGTTAGGTTTCGTAGAATTGAGGGTTAGGGTTAGGGTTAGGGTTAGGGATAGAATTAAGCGCATTTTTAGTGTTACGGGTTGGGTCAGGGTTAGGGTTAGAGTGCATATAGAGGTAGGGATAGGAGTAGGGTTGGGATTAGGGTTAGGGTTTGTGTTGTAGAATCGAGGTTTAGGGTTAGCCTTAGGGTCAGGATTGCCTTTTGGGTTAGAGTAGAGTGCATTTAGGGTGAGGCTTATTGTTGAGAATGACGATTTAGTGTTAGGGTTATAATCGAGCACATTAGGGTTAGAGTTATGGTTAGAATCCAGTGCATTTAGGGTTAGCATTAGGGATAGGGCTAGGTTTATGTTTAGGGTGAGGGTTAGAATCGAGTGCATTTAAGGATAGTTTTAGGGTTAGAGTTAGGTGTAGGATTACCTTCATAGAATCGAGGGTCAGTGTTAGGGTGAGGCTTAGGGTTAGGATTAGGGTTGGAGTCAGGAGCATTTTTAGCGTTAGGGTTGGGGTTAGGGTCAGGGTTTGAGTGCATTTAGGAGTAGGGGAGGAGTTGGGTTAGGATTAGGGTTAGGGTTTGTGTTGGTAGAATCGAGGTTTTGGGTTAGGCTTAGGGTCAGGAGAGCATTTTGGGTCATAATTCAGAGCATTTGGGCTTAGGGTTAGTGTTGAAAGTGATGATTTCCTTATAGCGTTCGAATCAGGCACATTTAGGGATAGAGTTATGATTTGAATTCAGTGCATTTAGGGTTAGGGTTAGGGTTAGGTTTAGAGTCAGGATTAGAATCGAGAGCATTAAGGATAGTGCTAGGGTTAGAGTTAGGTTTAGGGTTAGGTTTCGTAGAATTGAGGGTTAGGGTTAGGGTTAGGGTTAGGGTTAGGTATAGAATCAAGCGCATTTTTAGTGTTAGGGGTTGGGTCAGGGTTAGGGTTAGAGTGCATATAGAGGTAGGGATAGGAGTAGGGTTGGGATTAGGGTTAGGGTTTGTGTTGGTAGAATCGAGGTTTTGGGTTAGGCTTAGGGTCAGGAGAGCATTTTGGGTCATAATTCAGAGCATTTGGGCTTAGGGTTAGTGTTGAAATTGATGATTTCGTTATAGCATTCGAATCAGGCACATTTAGGGATAGAGTTATGATTAGAATTCAGTGCATTTAGGGTTAGGGTTAGGGTTAGGGTTATTGTTAGGTTGAGGGTCAGGGTTAGAATCGAGAGCATTAAGGGTAGTGCTAGGGTTAGAGTAAGGTTTAGGGTTAGCTTTCGTAGAATCGAGGGTTAGACTTAGGGATAGGCTTAGGGTGAGTGTTAGGGTTAGAATCAAGCACAGTTTTAGTGTTAGCGTTAGGGTGAGGGTTAGGGTTAAAGTGCTTTTAGGGGTAGTGGAAGGGGTAGGGTTAGGATTAGGGTTAAGGCTTGTGTTGGTAGTATCGAGGTTTAGGTTTAGGCTTAGGGTCAAGATTGCATTTTGGATCAGAATCGAGTGTAGTTAGGCTTTGCGTTAGTGTTCAAATTGACGATTTAGTGTTAGGGTTTGAATCGAGCACATTTAGGGTTAGAGTTATGGTTAGAATTCAGTGCATTTAGGGTTAGGGTTAAGGTAAGTGTTAGGGTTAGGTTTAGGGTCAGGGTTAAAATCGAGAGCATTTAAGGATAGTGCTAGGGTTAGACTTAGGTTTAGCGTTCGCTTTCGTAGCATCGAGGGTTAGGCTTAAGGTTAGGCTTAGGCATAGTGTTCGGGTTAGAATCAGGCGCATTTTTAGTGTTCTGGTTTTCGTTAGGGTACGGCTTAGAGTGCATTTAGGGGTAGGGGTAGGAGTAGGGTGAGGATTAGGGTTAAGGTTTGTGTTGGTAGAATCGAGGTTTAGGGTTAGGCTTAGGGTCAGGAATAGCTTTTGGGTTAGAGTCGAGTGCATTTAGGGTTAGGGATAGTGTTGAAATTGACGATTTAGTGTTTGGGTTAGAATCGAGCACATTTAGGGTTAGAGTTTTGGTTAGAATTCGTTAGGGTTAGGGTTAGTGTAAGGGGTAGGGGTAGGGTTAGAGTGCATTTAGGGGTAGGGGTAGGGTTAGGATTAGGGTTAGGGTTTGTGTTGGTAGAATCGAAGTTTAGGGTTAGGCGTTGCGTAAGGATTGCCTTTTGGGTTACAACAGAGTGCATTTGGAGTTAGGGTTAGTGTTGTGATTGACGATTTAGTGTTAGACTTAGAATCGAGCACATTAGGGTTAGAGTTATGGTTAGAATCCACTATATTTAAGCTTAGGGTTAGGGTTAGGGTTATTAGGGTCAGGATTAGAATCGAGAGCATTTAAGGATAGTGTTAGGGTTAGAGTTAGGTTTAGGGTTAGGTTTCGTAGAATTGAGGGTTAGGGTTAGGGTTAGGGTTAGGGATAGAATTAAGCGCATTTTTAGTGTTACGGGTTGGGTCAGGGTTAGGGTTAGAGTGCATATAGAGGTAGGGATAGGAGTAGGGTTGGGATTAGGGTTAGGGTTTGTGTTGTAGAATCGAGGTTTAGGGTTAGCCTTAGGGTCAGGATTGCCTTTTGGGTTAGAGTAGAGTGCATTTAGGGTGAGGCTTATTGTTGAGAATGACGATTTAGTGTTAGGGTTATAATCGAGCACATTAGGGTTAGAGTTATGGTTAGAATCCAGTGCATTTAGGGTTAGCATTAGGGATAGGGCTAGGTTTATGTTTAGGGTGAGGGTTAGAATCGAGTGCATTTAAGGATAGTTTTAGGGTTAGAGTTAGGTGTAGGATTACCTTTCATAGAATCGAGGGTCAGTGTTAGGGTGAGGCTTAGGGTTAGGATTAGGGTTGGAGTCAGGAGCATTTTTAGCGTTAGGGTTGGGGTTAGGGTCAGGGTTTGAGTGCATTTAGGAGTAGGGGAGGAGTTGGGTTAGGATTAGGGTTAGGGTTTGTGTTGGTAGAATCGAGGTTTTGGGTTAGGCTTAGGGTCAGGAGAGCATTTTGGGTCATAATTCAGAGCATTTGGGCTTAGGGTTAGTGTTGAAAGTGATGATTTCCTTATAGCGTTCGAATCAGGCACATTTAGGGATAGAGTTATGATTTGAATTCAGTGCATTTAGGGTTAGGGTTAGGGTTAGGTTTAGGGTCAGGATTAGAATCGAGAGCATTAAGGATAGTGCTAGGGTTAGAGTTAGGTTTAGGGTTAGGTTTCGTAGAATTGAGGGTTAGGGTTAGGGTTAGGGTTAGGGTTAGGTATAGAATCAAGCGCATTTTTAGTGTTAGGGGTTGGGTCAGGGTTAGGGTTAGAGTGCATATAGAGGTAGGGATAGGAGTAGGGTTGGGATTAGGGTTAGGGTTTGTGTTGGTAGAATCGAGGTTTTGGGTTAGGCTTAGGGTCAGGAGAGCATTTTGGGTCATAATTCAGAGCATTTGGGCTTAGGGTTAGTGTTGAAATTGATGATTTCGTTATAGCATTCGAATCAGGCACATTTAGGGATAGAGTTATGATTAGAATTCAGTGCATTTAGGGTTAGGGTTAGGGTTAGGGTTATTGTTAGGTTGAGGGTCAGGGTTAGAATCGAGAGCATTAAGGGTAGTGCTAGGGTTAGAGTAAGGTTTAGGGTTAGCTTTCGTAGAATCGAGGGTTAGACTTAGGGATAGGCTTAGGGTGAGTGTTAGGGTTAGAATCAAGCACAGTTTTAGTGTTAGCGTTAGGGTGAGGGTTAGGGTTAAAGTGCTTTTAGGGGTAGTGGAAGGGGTAGGGTTAGGATTAGGGTTAAGGTTTGTGTTGGTAGTATCGAGGTTTAGGTTTAGGCTTAGGGTCAAGATTGCATTTTGGATCTGAATCGAGTGTAGTTAGGCTTTGCGTTAGTGTTCAAATTGACGATTTAGTGTTAGGGTTTGAATCGAGCACATTTAGGGTTAGAGTTATGGTTAGAATTCAGTGCATTTAGGGTTAGGGTTAAGGTAAGTGTTAGGGTTAGGTTTAGGGTCAGGGTTAAAATCGAGAGCATTTAAGGATAGTGCTAGGGTTAGACTTAGGTTTAGCGTTCGCTTTCGTAGCATCGAGGGTTAGGCTTAAGGTTAGGCTTAGGCTCAGTGTTCGGGTTAGAATCAGGCGCATTTTTAGTGTTCTGGTTTTTGTTAGGGTACGGCTTAGAGTGCATTTAGGGGTAGGGGTAGGAGTAGGGTGAGGATTAGGGTTAAGGTTTGTGTTGGTAGAATCGAGGTTTAGGGTTAGGCTTAGGGTCAGGAATGGCTTTTGGGTTAGAGTCGAGTGCATTTAGGGTTAGGGATAGTGTTGAAATTGACGATTTAGTGTTTGGGTTAGAATCGAGCACATTTAGGGTTAGAGTTCTGGTTAGAATTCGTTAGGGTTAGGGTTAGTGTAAGGGGTAGGGGTAGGGTTAGAGTGCATTTAGGGGTAGGGGTAGGGGTAGGGTTAGGATTAGGGTTATGGTTTGTGTTGGTAGAATCGAAGTTTAGGGTTAGGCTTAGGGTCAGGATTGCTTTTTGGGTTAGAGTCGAGTGCATTTAGGGTTAGGCTTAGTGTTGAGATTGACGATTTAGTGTTAGGGTTATAATCGAGCACATTAGGGTTAGAGTTATGGTTAGAATCCACTGCATTTAGGGTTAGGATTAGGGATAGGGTTAGCTTTATGTTTAGAGTGAGGGTTAGAATCGAGTGCATTTAAGGATAGTGTTAGGGTTAGAGTTAGGTATAGGGTTAGCTTTCGTAGAATCGATGGTTAGTGTTAGGGTTAGGGTTAGGGGTAGGATTAGCGTTAGAATCAAGCGCATTTTTAGTGTTAGGATTGGGGTTAGAGTTAGGGTTGGAGTGCATTTAGGGGTAGGGGAGGAGTTGGGTTAGGATTAGGGTTAGGGTTTGTGTTGGTAGAATCGAGGTTTTTGGGTTAGGCTTAGGGTCAGGAGAGCATTTTGGGTCATAATTCAGAGCATTTCGGCTTAGGGTTAGTGTTGCAATTGATGATTTCGTTATAGCGTTCGATTCAGGCACATTTAGGCATAGAGTTATGATTAGAATTCAGTGCATTTAGGGTTAGGGTTAGGGTTAGGGTTATTGTTAGGTTTAGGGTCAGGGTTAGAATCGAGAGCTTTAAGGGTAGTGCTAGGGTTAGAGTTAGGTTTAGGGTTAGCTTTCGTACAATCGAGGGTTAGACTTAGGCTTAGGCTTAGGGTGAGTGTTAGGGTTAGAATCAAGCACAGTTTTAGTGTTAGCGTTAGGGTGAGGGTTAGGGTTAAAGTGCTTTTAGGGCTAGTGGAAGGGATAGGGTTAGGATTAGGGTTAAGGTTTGTGTTGGTAGAATCGAGGTTTAGATTTAGGCTTAGGGTCAAGATTGCATTTTGGATCAGAATCGAGTGTAGTTAGGCTTTGCGTTAGTGTTCAAATTGACGATTTAGTGTTAGGGTTTGAATCGAGCACATTAGGGTTAGAGTTATGGTTAGAATTCAGTGCATTTAGGGTTAGGGTTAAGGTTAGTGTTAGGGTTAGGTTTAGGGTCAGGGTTAAAATCGAGAGCATTTAAGGATAGTGCTAGGGTTAGACTTAGGTTAAGCGTTCGCTTTCGTAGCATCGAGGGTTAGGCTTAAGGTTAGGCTTAGGCATAGTGTTCGGGTTAGAATCAGGCGCATTTTTAGTGTTCTGGTTTTCGTTAGGGTACGGCTTAGAGTGCATTTAGGGGTAGGGGTAGGAGTAGGGTGAGGATTAGGGTTAAGGTTTGTGTTGGTAGAATCGAGGTTTAGGGTTAGGCTTAGGGTCAGGAATAGCTTTTGGGTTAGAGTCGAGTGCATTTAGGGTTAGGGATAGTGTTGAAATTGACGATTTAGTGTTTGGGTTAGAATCGAGCACATTTAGGGTTAGAGTTTTGGTTAGAATTCGTTAGGGTTAGGGTTAGTGTAAGGGGTAGGGGTAGGGTTAGAGTGCATTTAGGGGTAGGGGTAGGGTTAGGATTAGGGTTAGGGTTTGTGTTGGTAGAATCGAAGTTTAGGGTTAGGCGTTGCGTAAGGATTGCCTTTTGGGTTACAACAGAGTGCATTTGGAGTTAGGGTTAGTGTTGAGATTGACGATTTAGTGTTAGACTTAGAATCGAGCACATTAGGGTTAGAGTTATGGTTAGAATCCACTATATTTAAGCTTAGGGTTAGGGTTAGGGTTATTAGGGTCAGGATTAGAATCGAGAGCATTTAAGGATAGTGTTAGGGTTAGAGTTAGGTTTAGGGTTAGGTTTCGTAGAATTGAGGGTTAGGGTTAGGGTTAGGGTTAGGGATAGAATTAAGCGCATTTTTAGTGTTACGGGTTGGGTCAGGGTTAGGGTTAGAGTGCATATAGAGGTAGGGATAGGAGTAGGGTTGGGATTAGGGTTAGGGTTTGTGTTGTAGAATCGAGGTTTAGGGTTAGCCTTAGGGTCAGGATTGCCTTTTGGGTTAGAGTAGAGTGCATTTAGGGTGAGGCTTATTGTTGAGAATGACGATTTAGTGTTAGGGTTATAATCGAGCACATTAGGGTTAGAGTTATGGTTAGAATCCAGTGCATTTAGGGTTAGCATTAGGGATAGGGCTAGGTTTATGTTTAGGGTGAGGGTTAGAATCGAGTGCATTTAAGGATAGTTTTAGGGTTAGAGTTAGGTGTAGGATTACCTTTCATAGAATCGAGGGTCAGTGTTAGGGTGAGGCTTAGGGTTAGGATTAGGGTTGGAGTCAGGAGCATTTTTAGCGTTAGGGTTGGGGTTAGGGTCAGGGTTTGAGTGCATTTAGGAGTAGGGGAGGAGTTGGGTTAGGATTAGGGTTAGGGTTTGTGTTGGTAGAATCGAGGTTTTGGGTTAGGCTTAGGGTCAGGAGAGCATTTTGGGTCATAATTCAGAGCATTTGGGCTTAGGGTTAGTGTTGAAAGTGATGATTTCCTTATAGCGTTCGAATCAGGCACATTTAGGGATAGAGTTATGATTTGAATTCAGTGCATTTAGGGTTAGGGTTAGGGTTAGGTTTAGAGTCAGGATTAGAATCGAGAGCATTAAGGATAGTGCTAGGGTTAGAGTTAGGTTTAGGGTTAGGTTTTGTAGAATTGAGGGTTAGGGTTAGGGTTAGGGTTAGGGTTAGGTATAGAATCAAGCGCATTTTTAGTGTTAGGGGTTGGGTCAGGGTTAGGGTTAGAGTGCATATAGAGGTAGGGATAGGAGTAGGGTTGGGATTAGGGTTAGGGTTTGTGTTGGTAGAATCGAGGTTTTGGGTTAGGCTTAGGGTCAGGAGAGCATTTTGGGTCATAATTCAGAGCATTTGGGCTTAGGGTTAGTGTTGAAATTGATGATTTCGTTATAGCATTCGAATCAGGCACATTTAGGGATAGAGTTATGATTAGAATTCAGTGCATTTAGGGTTAGGGTTAGGGTTAGGGTTATTGTTAGGTTGAGGGTCAGGGTTAGAATCGAGAGCATTAAGGGTAGTGCTAGGGTTAGAGTAAGGTTTAGGGTTAGCTTTCGCAGAATCGAGGGTTAGACTTAGGGATAGGCTTAGGGTGAGTGTTAGGGTTAGAATCAAGCACAGTTTTAGTGTTAGCGTTAGGGTGAGGGTTAGGGTTAAAGTGCTTTTAGGGGTAGTGGAAGGGGTAGGGTTAGGATTAGGGTTAAGGCTTGTGTTGGTAGTATCGAGGTTTAGGTTTAGGCTTAGGGTCAAGATTGCATTTTGGATCAGAATCGAGTGTAGTTAGGCTTTGCGTTAGTGTTCAAATTGACGATTTAGTGTTAGGGTTTGAATCGAGCACATTTAGGGTTAGAGTTATGGTTAGAATTCAGTGCATTTAGGGTTAGGGTTAAGGTAAGTGTTAGGGTTAGGTTTAGGGTCAGGGTTAAAATCGAGAGCATTTAAGGATAGTGCTAGGGTTAGACTTAGGTTTAGCGTTCGCTTTCGTAGCATCGAGGGTTAGGCTTAAGGTTAGGCTTAGGCATAGTGTTCGGGTTAGAATCAGGCGCATTTTTAGTGTTCTGGTTTTCGTTAGGGTACGGCTTAGAGTGCATTTAGGGGTAGGGGTAGGAAGTAGGGTGAGGATTAGGGTTAAGGTTTGTGTTGGTAGAATCGAGGTTTAGGGTTAGGCTTAGGGTCAGGAATGGCTTTTGGGTTAGAGTCGAGTGCATTTAGGGTTAGGGATAGTGTTGAAATTGACTATTTAGTGTTTGGGTTAGAATCGAGCACATTTAGGGTTAGAGTTCTGGTTAGAATTCGTTAGGGTTAGGGTTAGTGTAAGGGGTAGGGGTAGGGTTAGAGTGCATTTAGGGGTAGGGGTAGGGGTAGGGTTAGGATTAGGGTTATGGTTTGTGTTGGTAGAATCGAAGTTTAGGGTTAGGCTTAGGGTCAGGATTGCTTTTTGGGTTAGAGTCGAGTGCATTTAGGGTTAGGCTTAGTGTTGAGATTGACGATTTAGTGTTAGGGTTATAATCGAGCACATTAGGGTTAGAGTTATGGTTAGAATCCACTGCATTTAGGGTTAGGATTAGGGATAGGGTTAGCTTTATGTTTAGGGTGAGGGTTAGAATCGAGTGCATTTAAGGATAGTGTTAGGGTTAGAGTTAGGTATAGGGTTAGCTTTCGTAGAATCGATGGTTAGTGTTAGGGTTAGGGTTAGGGGTAGGATTAGCGTTAGAATCAAGCGCATTTTTAGTGTTAGGATTGGGGTTAGAGTTAGGGTTGGAGTGCATTTAGGGGTAGGGGAGGAGTTGGGTTAGGATTAGTGTTAGGGTTTGTGTTGGTAGAATCGAGGTTTTGGGTTAGGCTTAGGGTCAGGAGAGCATTTTGGGTCATAATTCAGAGCATTTGGGCTTAGGGTTAGTGTTGCAGTTGATGATTTCGTTATAGCGTTCGAATCAGGCACATTTAGGGATAGAGTTATGATTAGAATTCAGTGCATTTAGGGTTAGGGTTAGGGTTAGGGTTATTGTTAGGTTTAGGGTCAGGGTTAGAATCGAGAGCTTTAAAGGTAGTGCTAGGGTTAGAGTTAGGTTTAGGGTTAGCTTTCGTAGAATCGAGGGTTAGACTTAAGCTTAGGCTTAGGGTGAGTGTTAGGGTTAGAATCAAGCACAGTTTTAGTGTTAGCGTTAGGGTGAGGGTTAGGGTTAAAGTGCTTTTAGGGCTAGTGGAAGGGGTAGGGTTAGGATTAGGGTTAAGGTTTGTGTTGGTAGAATCGAGGTTTAGATTTAGGCTTAGGGTCAAGATTGCATTTTGGATCAGAATCGAGTGTAGTTAGGCTTTGCGTTAGTGTTCAAATTGACGATTTAGTGTTAGGGTTTGAATCGAGCACATTTAGGGTTAGAGTTATGGTTAGAATTCAGTGCATTTAGGGTTAAGGTTAAGGTTAGTGTTAGGGTTAGGTTTAGGGTCAGGGTTAAAATCGAGAGCATTTAAGGATAGTGCTAGGGTTAGACTTAGGTTTAGCGTTCGCTTTCGTAGCATCGAGGGTTAGGCTTAAGGTTAGGCTTAGGCATAGTGTTCGGGTTAGAATCAGGCGCATTTTTAGTGTTCTGGTTTTCGTTAGGGTACGGCTTAGAGTGCATTTAGGGGTAGGGGTAGGAGTAGGGTGAGGATTAGGGTTAAGGTTTGTGTTGGTAGAATCGAGGTTTAGGGTTAGGCTTAGGGTCAGGAATAGCTTTTGGGTTAGAGTCGAGTGCATTTAGGGTTAGGGATAGTGTTGAAATTGACGATTTAGTGTTTGGGTTAGAATCGAGCACATTTAGGGTTAGAGTTTTGGTTAGAATTCGTTAGGGTTAGGGTTAGTGTAAGGGGTAGGGGTAGGGTTAGAGTGCATTTAGGGGTAGGGGTAGGGTTAGGATTAGGGTTAGGGTTTGTGTTGGTAGAATCGAAGTTTAGGGTTAGGCGTTGCGTAAGGATTGCCTTTTGGGTTACAACAGAGTGCATTTGGAGTTAGGTTAGTGTTGAGATTGACGATTTAGTGTTAGACTTAGAATCGAGCACATTAGGGTTAGAGTTATGGTTAGAATCCACTATATTTAAGCTTAGGGTTAGGGTTAGGGTTATTAGGGTCAGGATTAGAATCGAGAGCATTTAAGGATAGTGTTAGGGTTAGAGTTAGGTTTAGGGTTAGGTTTCGTAGAATTGAGGGTTAGGGTTAGGGTTAGGGTTAGGGATAGAATTAAGCGCATTTTTAGTGTTACGGGTTGGGTCAGGGTTAGGGTTAGAGTGCATATAGAGGTAGGGATAGGAGTAGGGTTGGGATTAGGGTTAGGGTTTGTGTTGTAGAATCGAGGTTTAGGGTTAGCCTTAGGGTCAGGATTGCCTTTTGGGTTAGAGTAGAGTGCATTTAGGGTGAGGCTTATTGTGAGAATGACGATTTAGTGTTAGGGTTATAATCGAGCACATTAGGGTTAGAGTTATGGTTAGAATCCAGTGCATTTAGGGTTAGCATTAGGGATAGGGCTAGGTTTATGTTTAGGGTGAGGGTTAGAATCGAGTGCATTTAAGGATAGTTTTAGGGTTAGAGTTAGGTGTAGGATTACCTTTCATAGAATCGAGGGTCAGTGTTAGGGTGAGGCTTAGGGTTAGGATTAGGGTTGGAGTCAGGAGCATTTTTAGCGTTAGGGTTGGGGTTAGGGTCAGGGTTTGAGTGCATTTAGGAGTAGGGGAGGAGTTGGGTTAGGATTAGGGTTAGGGTTTGTGTTGGTAGAATCGAGGTTTTGGGTTAGGCTTAGGGTCAGGAGAGCATTTTGGGTCATAATTCAGAGCATTTGGGCTTAGGGTTAGTGTTGAAAGTGATGATTTCCTTATAGCGTTCGAATCAGGCACATTTAGGGATAGAGTTATGATTTGAATTCAGTGCATTTAGGGTTAGGGTTAGGGTGAGGTTTAGAGTCAGGATTAGAATCGAGAGCATTAAGGATAGTGCTAGGGTTAGAGTTAGGTTTAGGGTTAGGTTTCGTAGAATTGAGGGTTAGGGTTAGGGTTAGGGTTAGGGTTAGGTATAGAATCAAGCGCATTTTTAGTGTTAGGGGTTGGGTCAGGGTTAGGGTTAGAGTGCATATAGAGGTAGGGATAGGAGTAGGGTTGGGATTAGGGTTAGGGTTTGTGTTGGTAGAATCGAGGTTTTGGGTTAGGCTTAGGGTCAGGAGAGCATTTTGGGTCATAATTCAGAGCATTTGGGCTTAGGGTTAGTGTTGAAATTGATGATTTCGTTATAGCATTCGAATCAGGCACATTTAGGGATAGAGTTATGATTAGAATTCAGTGCATTTAGGGTTAGGGTTAGGGTTATTGTTAGGTTGAGGGTCAGGGTTAGAATCGAGAGCATTAAGGGTAGTGCTAGGGTTA
Organism: Notamacropus eugenii; assembly: GCF_028372415.1. NCBI lineage: Eukaryota > Metazoa > Chordata > Mammalia > Diprotodontia > Macropodidae > Notamacropus > Notamacropus eugenii. The sequence goes on along the minus strand of NW_027325226.1, from coordinate 3,636 downwards.
GAGTAAGGTTTAGGGTTAGCTTTCGTAGAATCGAGGGTTAGACTTAGGGATAGGCTTAGGGTGAGTGTTAGGGTTAGAATCAAGCACAGTTTTAGTGTTAGCGTTAGGGTGAGGGTTAGGGGTTAAAGTGCTTTTAGGGGTAGTGGAAGGGGTAGGGTTAGGATTAGGGTTAAGGCTTGTGTTGGTAGTATCGAGGTTTAGGTTTAGGCTTAGGGTCAAGATTGCATTTTGGATCAGAATCGAGTGTAGTTAGGCTTTGCATTAGTGTTCAAATTGACGATTTAGTGTTAGGGTTTGAATCGAGCACATTTAGGGTTAGAGTTATGGTTAGAATTCAGTGCATTTAGGGTTAGGGTTAAGGTAAGTGTTAGGGTTAGGTTTAGGGTCAGGGTTAAAATCGAGAGCATTTAAGGATAGTGCTAGGGTTAGACTTAGGTTTAGCGTTTGCTTTCGTAGCATCGAGGGTTAGGCTTAAGGTTAGGCTTAGGCATAGTGTTCGGGTTAGAATCAGGCGCATTTTTAGTGTTCTGGTTTTCGTTAGGGTACGGCTTAGAGTGCATTTAGGGGTAGGGGTAGGAGTAGGGTGAGGATTAGGGTTAAGGTTTGTGTTGGTAGAATCGAGGTTTAGGGTTAGGCTTAGGGTCAGGAATAGCTTTTGGGTTAGAGTCGAGTGCATTTAGGGTTAGGGATAGTGTTGAAATTGACGATTTAGTGTTTGGGTTAGAATCGAGCACATTTAGGGTTAGAGTTTTGGTTAGAATTCGTTAGGGTTAGGGTTAGTGTAAGGGGTAGGGGTAGGGTTAGAGTGCATTTAGGGGTAGGGGTAGGGTTAGGATTAGGGTTAGGGTTTGTGTTGGTAGAATCGAAGTTTAGGGTTAGGCGTTGCGTAAGGATTGCCTTTTGGGTTACAACAGAGTGCATTTGGAGTTAGGGTTAGTGTTGTGATTGACGATTTAGTGTTAGACTTAGAATCGAGCACATTAGGGTTAGAGTTATGGTTAGAATCCACTATATTTAAGCTTAGGGTTAGGGTTAGGGTTATTAGGGTCAGGATTAGAATCGAGAGCATTTAAGGATAGTGTTAGGGTTAGAGTTAGGTTTAGGGTTAGGTTTCCTAGAATTGAGGGTTAGGGTTAGGGTTAGGGTTAGGGATAGAATTAAGCGCATTTTTAGTGTTACGGGTTGGGTCAGGGTTAGGGTTAGAGTGCATATAGAGGTAGGGATAGGAGTAGGGTTGGATTAGGGTTAGGGTTTGTGTTGTAGAATCGAGGTTTAGGGTTAACCTTAGGGTCAGGATTGCCTTTTGGGTTAGAGTAGAGTGCATTTAGGGTGAGGCTTATTGTTGAGAATGACGATTTAGTGTTAGGGTTATAATCGAGCACATTAGGGTTAGAGTTATGGTTAGAATCCAGTGCATTTAGGGTTAGCATTAGGGATAGGGCTAGGTTTATGTTTAGGGTGAGGGTTAGAATCGAGTGCATTTAAGGATAGTTTTAGGGTTAGAGTTAGGTGTAGGATTACCTTTCATAGAATCGAGGGTCAGTGTTAGGGTGAGGCTTAGGGTTAGGATTAGGGTTGGAGTCAGGAGCATTTTTAGCGTTAGGGTTGGGGTTAGGGTCAGGGTTTGAGTGCATTTAGGAGTAGGGGAGGAGTTGGGTTAGGATTAGGGTTAGGGTTTGTGTTGGTAGAATCGAGGTTTTGGGTTAGGCTTAGGGTCAGGAGAGCATTTTGGGTCATAATTCAGAGCATTTGGGCTTAGGGTTAGTGTTGAAAGTGATGATTTCCTTATAGCGTTCGAATCAGGCACATTTAGGGATAGAGTTATGATTTGAATTCAGTGCATTTAGGGTTAGGGTTAGGGTTAGGTTTAGAGTCAGGATTAGAATCGAGAGCATTAAGGATAGTGCTAGGGTTAGAGTTAGGTTTAGGGTTAGGTTTCGTAGAATTGAGGGTTAGGGTTAGGGTTAGGGTTAGGGTTAGGTATAGAATCAAGCGCATTTTTAGTGTTAGGGGTTGGGTCAGGGTTAGGGTTAGAGTGCATATAGAGGTAGGGATAGGAGTAGGGTTGGGATTAGGGTTAGGGTTTGTGTTGGTAGAATCGAGGTTTTGGGTTAGGCTTAGGGTCAGGAGAGCATTTTGGGTCATAATTCAGAGCATTTGGGCTTAGGGTTAGTGTTGAAATTGATGATTTCGTTATAGCATTCGAATCAGGCACATTTAGGGATAGAGTTATGATTAGAATTCAGTGCATTTAGGGTTAGGGTTAGGGTTAGGGTTATTGTTAGGTTGAGGGTCAGGGTTAGAATCGAGAGCATTAAGGGTAGTGCTAGGGTTAGAGTAAGGTTTAGGGTTAGCTTCGTAGAATCGAGGGTTAGACTTAGGGATAGGCTTAGGGTGAGTGTTAGGGTTAGAATCAAGCACAGTTTTAGTGTTAGCGTTAGGGTGAGGGTTAGGGTTAAAGTGCTTTTAGGGGTAGTGGAAGGGGTAGGGTTAGGATTAGGGTTAAGGTTTGTGTTGGTAGTATCGAGGTTTAGGTTTAGGCTTAGGGTCAAGATTGCATTTTGGATCTGAATCGAGTGTAGTTAGGCTTTGCGTTAGTGTTCAAATTGACGATTTAGTGTTAGGGTTTGAATCGAGCACATTTAGGGTTAGAGTTATGGTTAGAATTCAGTGCATTTAGGGTTAGGGTTAAGGTAAGTGTTAGGGTTAGGTTTAGGGTCAGGGTTAAAATCGAGAGCATTTAAGGATAGTGCTAGGGTTAGACTTAGGTTTAGCGTTCGCTTTCGTAGCATCGAGGGTTAGGCTTAAGGTTAGGCTTAGGCATAGTGTTCGGGTTAGAATCAGGCGCATTTTTAGTGTTCTGGTTTTCGTTAGGGTACGGCTTAGAGTGCATTTAGGGGTAGGGGTAGGAGTAGGGTGAGGATCAGGGTTAAGGTTTGTGTTGGTAGAATCGAGGTTTAGGGTTAGGCTTAGGGTCAGGAATGGCTTTTGGGTTAGAGTCGAGTGCATTTAGGGTTAGGGATAGTGTTGAAATTGACTATTTAGTGTTTGGGTTAGAATCGAGCACATTTAGGGTTAGAGTTCTGGTTAGAATTCGTTAGGGTTAGGGTTAGTGTAAGGGGTAGGGGTAGGGTTAGAGTGCATTTAGGGGTAGGGGTAGGGGTAGGGTTAGGATTAGGGTTATGGTTTGTGTTGGTAGAATCGAAGTTTAGGGTTAGGCTTAGGGTCAGGATTGCTTTTTGGGTTAGAGTCGAGTGCATTTAGGGTTAGGCTTAGTGTTGAGATTGACGATTTAGTGTTAGGGTTATAATCGAGCACATTAGGGTTAGAGTTATGGTTAGAATCCACTGCATTTAGGGTTAGGATTAGGGATAGGGTTAGCTTTATGTTTAGGGTGAGGGTTAGAATCGAGTGCATTTAAGGATAGTGTTAGGGTTAGAGTTAGGTATAGGGTTAGCTTTCGTAGAATCGATGGTTAGTGTTAGGGTTAGGGTTAGGGGTAGGATTAGCGTTAGAATCAAGCGCATTTTTAGTGTTAGGATTGGGGTTAGAGTTAGGGTTGGAGTGCATTTAGGGGTAGGGGAGGAGTTGGGTTAGGATTAGTGTTAGGGTTTGTGTTGGTAGAATCGAGGTTTT
>NW_027325225.1:0-72556 GCF_028372415.1 Notamacropus eugenii | reverse complement strand
ACCCTCACCCTAAACATAACCCTGACCCCACCCCTAATTCTAACCCTAAATGCTCTGGATTCTAACTATCACTCTAACCCGAAATGAGCTCGATTCTAACCCTAACACTAAATCGACAATTTCAACACTATCCCTAAGCCTAAGTGCACTGGATTCTAACCCAAAAGCCATTCCTGACGCTAAGCCTAACCCTAAACCTCGATTCTACCAACACAAACCTTAACCCTAATCCTAACCCTACCGCTAGCACTAGCCCTAAAAGCACTTTAACCCTAACACTCAACCTAACGCTAACACTAAAACTGTGCTTGATTCTAACCCTAACCCTCACCCTAAGCCTAACCCTAAGGCTAACCCTAGATTCTACGAAAGCTAACCCTAAACCTAACTCTAACCCCGGCACTATCTTTAAATGCTCTCGATTCTATCCCTCACTCTAAACCTAACCCTAACCCTAAACCTAACCCTAATCCTAACAATAAATACACTGAATTCTAATCATAACTCTATCCCTAAATGTGCTTGGTTCTAACGCTAAAACTAAATCATCAATTTCAACTCTCACCCTAAGCCTAAATGCTCTGAATTATGACGCAAAATGCTCTCCTGACCGTAAGCCTCACCCAAAACCTCGAGTCTACCAACACAAACCCTAACCCTTATCCTAATCCTATCGCTACCCCTACCTCTAAATGCTCTCTAACCCTAACACTAAGTCGTCAATCTCATCACTAACTCTAACCCGGAATGCACTCGATTCTAACCCAAAATGCAATCCGGACCCTACGCCTAACCCTAAACCTCGATTCTACCACCACAAACCATAACCCTAATCCTAACCCTACTCTTACCCCTACCCCTGAATGCACTCTAATCGTAAGCCTACCCCAACCCAAATACTAAAAATGCGCTTGATTCTAACCCTAATCCTAACCCTAACCCAACCCTGACCCTAATCCTAACCCTAAATGCAGGGGATTCTAACCAAAACTCTAACCCTTATGTGCTCGATTATAACCCTAACACTAAACCATCAATCTCAACATTAAGCCTAACCCTAAATGCACTCAACTCTAACCCAAAAGGCAATCCTGACCCAAAGCCTAACCCTAAACCTCGATTCTACCAACACAAACCCTAACCCTAATCCTAACCCTACTCCTATCCCTACCTCTATATGCACTCTAACCCTAACCCTTACCCAACCTCTAACACTAAAAATGCACTTGATTTTAACCCTAATCCTAACCCTAACCTTAACCCTAACACTAACCCTCGATTCTACGAAGGCTAATCCTATACCTAACTCTAAACCTAACACTATCCTTAAATGCACTCGATTCTAACCCTCATCCTAAACATAACCCTAACCCTAACCCTAATCCTAACCCTAAATGCAGTGGTGGATTCTAACCATAACTCTAACCCTAATGTGCTCGATTATAATCCTAACACTAAATCATCAATCTCAACATTAAGCCTAACCCCAAATGCACTCAACTCTAACCCAAAAGGCAATCCTGACCGAAAGCCTAACCCTAAACCTCGATTCTACCAACAGAAACCCTAACCCGAATCCTAACCCTACTCGTATCCCTACCTCTATATGCACTCTAACCCTAACCCTAACCCAACCCCTAACACTAAAAATGCACTTGATTCTAACCCTAATCCTAACCCTAACCCTCACCCTAACACTGACCTTCGATTCTACGAAAGCTAACCCTATACCTAACTCTAACCCTAACACTATCCTTAAATGCACTCGATTCTGGAAATCAACCCTCACCCTTAACATAACCCTGACCCCACCCCTAATTCTAACCCTAAATGCATAGGATTCTAACCATCACTCTAACCCGAAATGAGCTCGATTTTCACTCTAACACTAAATCGACAATTTCAACACTATCCCTAAGCCTAAGTGCACTGGATTGTAACCCAAAAGCCATTCCTGACCCTAAGCCTAAGCCTAAACCTCGATTCTACCAACACAAACCTGAACCCTAATCCTAACCCTATCCCTTCCACTAGCCCTAAAAGCACTTTAACCCTAATCCTCACCCTAACGCTAGCACTAAAACTGTGCTTGAATCTAACCCTAACCCTCACCCTAAGCCTAACCCTAAGGCTAACCCTCGATTCTATGAAAGCTAACCCTAAACCTAACTCTAACCATAGCACTATCTTTAAATGCTCTCGATTCTAACCCTGACCCTTAACCTAACCCTAACCCTAAACCTAACCCTAATCCTAACAATAAATGCACTGAATTCTAATCATAACTCTATCCCTAAATGTGCTTGGTACTAACGCTAAAACTAAATCATCAATTTCAACAGTAACCCTAAGCCTAAATGCTCTGAATTGTGACCCAAAATGCTCTCCTGACCCTAAGCCTAAGCAAAAACCTCGATTCTACCAACACAAACCCTAACCCTAATCCTAACCCAACTCCTCCCCTACCCCTAAATGCACTGAAACCCTAACCCTAACCCCAACCCTAACACTAAAAATGCGCTTGATTCTAACCTTAATCCTAACCCTAACCCTAACCCTAACACTAACCCTCGATTCTACGAAGGCTAACCCTATACCTAACTCAAACCCTAACACTATCCTTAAATGCACTCGATTCTAACCCTCACCCTAAACATAATCCTAACCCTAACCCTAATCCTAACCCTAAATGCAGTGGATTCTAACCATAACTCTAACCCTAATGTGCTCGATTATAACCCTAACACTAAATCATCAATCTCAACATTAAGCCTAACCCTAAATGCACTCAACTTTAACCCAAAAGGCAATCCTGACCCTAAGCCTAACCCTAAACCTCGATTCTACCAACACAAACCCTAACCCTAATCCTAACCCTACTCGTATCCCTACCTCTATATGCACTCTAACCCTAACCCTAACCCAACCCCTAACACTGACCTTCGATTCTACGAAAGCTAACCCTATACCTAACTCTAACCTTAACACTATCCTTAAATGCACTCGATTCTGACCCTCACCCCAAACATAACCCTGACCCCACCCCTAATTCTAACCCTAAATGCACTGGATTTTAACTATCACTCTAACCCGAAATGAGCCCGATTCTAACCCTAACACTAAATCGACAATTTCAACACTATCCCTAAGCCTAAGTGCACTGGATTCTAACCCAAAAGCCATTCCTGACGCTAAGCCTAACCCTAAACCTCGATTCTACCAACACAAACCTTAACCCTAATCCTAACCCTACCGCTAGCACTAGCCCTAAAAGCACTTTAACCCTAACACTCAACCTAACGCTAACACTAAAACTGTGCTTGATTCTAACCCTAACCCTCACCCTAAGCCTAACCCTAAGGCTAACCCTCGATTCTACGAAGGCTAACCCTAAACCTAACTCTAACCCTGGCACTATCTTTAAATGCTCTCGATTCTATCCCTCACCCTAAACCTAACCCTAACCCTAAACCTAACCCTAATCCTAACAATAAATGCACTGAATTCTAATCATAACTCTATCCCTAAATGTGCTTGGTTCTAACGCTAAAACTAAATCATCAATTTCAACTCTAACCCTAAGCCTAAATGCTCTGAGTTATGACCCAAAATGCTCTCCTGACCCTAAGCCTCACCCAAAACCTCGAGTCTACCAACACAAACCCTAACCCTTATCCTAATCCTATCGCTACCCCTACCTCTAAATGCTCTCTAACCCTAACACTAAGGCGTCAATCTCATCACTAACTCTAACCCGGAATGCACTTGATTCTAACCCTAATCCTAACCCTAAAACAACCCCTAACACTGACCTTCGATTCTACGAAAGATAACCCTATACCTAACTCTAACCCTAACACTATCCTTAAATGCACTCGATTCTGACCCTCACCCTAAACATAACCCTGACCCCACCCCTAATTCTAACCCTAAATGCACTGGATTCTAACTATCACTCTAACCCGAAATGAGCTCGATTCTAACCCTAACACTAAATCGACAATTTCAACCCTATTCCTAAGCCTAAGTGCACTGGATTCTAACCCAAAAGCCATTCCTGACGCTAAGCCCAAGCCTAAACCTCGATTCTACCAACACAAACCTTAACCCTAATCCTAACCCAACCGCTAGCACTAGCCCTAAAAGCACTTTAACCCTAACACTCAACCTAACGCTAACACTAAAACTGTGCTTGATTCTAACCGTAACCCTCACCCTAAGCCTAACCCTAAGGGTAGCCCTCGATTCTACGAAAGCTAACCCTAAACCTAACTCTAACCCTGGCACTATCTTTAAATGCTCTCGATTCTATCCCTCACCCTAAACCTAAGCCTAACCCTAAACCTAACCCTAATCCTAACAATAAATACACTGAATTCTAATCATAACTCTATCCCTAAATGTGCTTGGTTCTAACGCTAAAACTAAATCATCAATTTCAATTCTAACCCTAAGCCTAAATGCTCTGAATTATGACCCAAAATGCTCTCCTGACCCTAAGCCTCACCCAAAACCTCGAGTCTACCAACACAAACCCTAACCCTTATCCTAATCCTATCGCTACCCCTACCTCTAAATGCTATCTAACCCTAACACTAAGTCGTCAATCTCATCACTAACTCTAACCCGGAATGCACTTGATTCTAACCCTAATCCTAACCCTAACCGAACCCCTAACACTGACCTTCGATTCTAAGAAAGATAACCCTATACCTAACTCTAACCCTAACACTATCCTTAAATGCACTCGATTCTGACCCTCACCCTAAACATAACCCTGACCCCACCCCTAATTCTAACCCTAAATGCACTGGATTCTAACTATCACTCTAACCCGAAATGAGCTCGATTCTAACCCTAACACTAAATCGACAATTTCAACACTATCCCTAAGCCTAAGTGCACTGGATTCTAACCCAAAAGCCATTCCTGACGCTAAGCCTAACCCTAAACCTCGATTCTACCAACACAAACCTTAACCCTAATCCTAACCCTACCGCTAGCACTAGCCCTAAAAGCACTTTAACCCTAACACTCAACCTAACGCTAACACTAAAACTGTGCTTGATTCTAACCCTAACCCTCACCCTAAGCCTAACCCTAAGGCTAACCCTAGATTCTACGAAAGCTAACCCTAAACCTAACTCTAACCCCGGCACTATCTTTAAATGCTCTCGATTCTATCCCTCACTCTAAACTTAACCCTAACCCTAAACCTAAACCTAATTCTAACAATAAATACACTGAATTCTAATCATAACTCTATCCCTAAATGTGCTTGGTTCTAACGCTAAAACTAAATCATCAATTTCAACTCTAACCCTAAGCCTAAATGCTCTGAGTTATGACCCAAAATGCTCTCCTGACCCTAAGCCTCACCCAAAACCTCGAGTCTACCAACACAAACCCTAACCCTTATCCTAATCCTATCGCTACCCCTACCTCTAAATGCTCTCTAACCCTAACACTAAGGCGTCAATCTCATCACTAACTCTAACCCGGAATGCACTTGATTCTAACCCTAATCCTAACCCTAAAACAACCCCTAACACTGACCTTCGATTCTACGAAAGATAACCCTATACCAAACTCTAACCCTAACACTATCCTTAAATGCACTCGATTCTGCCCCTCACCCTAAACATAACCCTGACCCCACCCCTAATTCTAACCCTAAATGCTCTGGATTCTAACTATCACTCTAACCCGAAATGAGCTCGATTCTAACCCTAACACTAAATCGACAATTTCAACACTATCCCTAAGCCTAAGTGCACTGGATTCTAACCCAAAAGCCATTCCTGACGCTAAGCCTAACCCTAAACCTCGATTCTACCAACACAAACCTTAACCCTAATCCTAACCCTACCGCTAGCACTAGCCCTAAAAGCACTTTAACCCTAACACTCAACCTAACGCTAACACTAAAACTGTGCTTGATTCTAACCCTAACCCTCACCCTAAGCCTAACCCTAAGGCTAACCCTAGATTCTACGAAAGCTAACCCTAAACCTAACTCTAACCCCGGCACTATCTTTAAATGCTCTCGATTCTATCCCTCACTCTAAACCTAACCCTAACCCTAAACCTAACCCTAATCCTAACAATAAATACACTGAATTCTAATCATAACTCTATCCCTAAATGTGCTTGGTTCTAACGCTAAAACTAAATCATCAATTTCAACTCTCACCCTAAGCCTAAATGCTCTGAATTATGACGCAAAATGCTCTCCTGACCGTAAGCCTCACCCAAAACCTCGAGTCTACCAACACAAACCCTAACCCTTATCCTAATCCTATCGCTACCCCTACCTCTAAATGCTCTCTAACCCTAACACTAAGTCGTCAATCTCATCACTAACTCTAACCCGGAATGCACTCGATTCTAACCCAAAATGCAATCCGGACCCTACGCCTAACCCTAAACCTCGATTCTACCACCACAAACCATAACCCTAATCCTAACCCTACTCTTACCCCTACCCCTGAATGCACTCTAATCGTAAGCCTACCCCAACCCAAATACTAAAAATGCGCTTGATTCTAACCCTAATCCTAACCCTAACCCAACCCTGACCCTAATCCTAACCCTAAATGCAGGGGATTCTAACCAAAACTCTAACCCTTATGTGCTCGATTATAACCCTAACACTAAACCATCAATCTCAACATTAAGCCTAACCCTAAATGCACTCAACTCTAACCCAAAAGGCAATCCTGACCCAAAGCCTAACCCTAAACCTCGATTCTACCAACACAAACCCTAACCCTAATCCTAACCCTACTCCTATCCCTACCTCTATATGCACTCTAACCCTAACCCTTACCCAACCTCTAACACTAAAAATGCACTTGATTTTAACCCTAATCCTAACCCTAACCTTAACCCTAACACTAACCCTCGATTCTACGAAGGCTAATCCTATACCTAACTCTAAACCTAACACTATCCTTAAATGCACTCGATTCTAACCCTCATCCTAAACATAACCCTAACCCTAACCCTAATCCTAACCCTAAATGCAGTGGATTCTAACCATAACTCTAACCCTAATGTGCTCGATTATAATCCTAACACTAAATCATCAATCTCAACATTAAGCCTAACCCCAAATGCACTCAACTCTAACCCAAAAGGCAATCCTGACCGAAAGCCTAACCCTAAACCTCGATTCTACCAACAGAAACCCTAACCCGAATCCTAACCCTACTCGTATCCCTACCTCTATATGCACTCTAACCCTAACCCTAACCCAACCCCTAACACTAAAAATGCACTTGATTCTAACCCTAATCCTAACCCTAACCCTCACCCTAACACTGACCTTCGATTCTACGAAAGCTAACCCTATACCTAACTCTAACCCTAACACTATCCTTAAATGCACTCGATTCTGACCCTCACCCTTAACATAACCCTGACCCCACCCCTAATTCTAACCCTAAATGCATAGGATTCTAACCATCACTCTAACCCGAAATGAGCTCGATTTTCACTCTAACACTAAATCGACAATTTCAACACTATCCCTAAGCCTAAGTGCACTGGATTGTAACCCAAAAGCCATTCCTGACCCTAAGCCTAAGCCTAAACCTCGATTCTACCAACACAAACCTGAACCCTAATCCTAACCCTATCCCTTCCACTAGCCCTAAAAGCACTTTAACCCTAATCCTCACCCTAACGCTAGCACTAAAACTGTGCTTGAATCTAACCCTAACCCTCACCCTAAGCCTAACCCTAAGGCTAACCCTCGATTCTATGAAAGCTAACCCTAAACCTAACTCTAACCATAGCACTATCTTTAAATGCTCTCGATTCTAACCCTGACCCTTAACCTAACCCTAACCCTAAACCTAACCCTAATCCTAACAATAAATGCACTGAATTCTAATCATAACTCTATCCCTAAATGTGCTTGGTACTAACGCTAAAACTAAATCATCAATTTCAACAGTAACCCTAAGCCTAAATGCTCTGAATTGTGACCCAAAATGCTCTCCTGACCCTAAGCCTAAGCAAAAACCTCGATTCTACCAACACAAACCCTAACCCTAATCCTAACCCAACTCCTCCCCTACCCCTAAATGCACTGAAACCCTAACCCTAACCCCAACCCTAACACTAAAAATGCGCTTGATTCTAACCTTAATCCTAACCCTAACCCTAACCCTAACACTAACCCTCGATTCTACGAAGGCTAACCCTATACCTAACTCAAACCCTAACACTATCCTTAAATGCACTCGATTCTAACCCTCACCTTAAACATAACCCTATACCTAACCCTAATCCTAACCCTAAATGCAGTGGATTCTGACCATAACTCTAACCCTAATGTGCTCGATTATAACCCTAACGCTAAATCATCAATCTCAACATTAAGCCTAACCCTAAATGCACTCAACTCTAACCCAAAAGGCAATCCTGACCCTAAGCCTAACCCTAAACCTCGATTCTACCAACACAACCCCTAACCCTAATCCTAACCCTACTCGTATCCCTACCTCTATATGCACTCTAACCCTAACCCTAAACCAACCCCTAACACTGACCTTCGATTCTACGAAAGCTAACCCTATACCTAACTCTAACCCTAACACTATCCTTAAATGCACTCGATTCTGACCCTCACCCTAAACATAACCCTGACCCCACCCCTAATTCTAACCCTAAATGCACTGGATTCTAACTATCACTCTAACCCGAAATGAGCTCGATTCTAACCCTAACACTAAATCGACAATTTCAACACTATCCCTAAGCCTAAGTGCACTGGATTCTAACCCAAAAGCCATTCCTGACGCTAAGCCTAACCCTAAACCTCGATTCTACCAACACAAACCTTAACCCTAATCCTAACCCTACCGCTAGCACTAGCCCTAAAAGCACTTTAACCCTAACACTCAACCTAACGCTAACACTAAAACTGTGCTTGATTCTAACCCTAACCCTCACCCTAAGCCTAACCCTAAGGCTAACCCTCGATTCTACGAAGGCTAACCCTAAACCTAACTCTAACCCTGGCACTATCTTTAAATGCTCTCGATTCTATCCCTCACCCTAAACCTATCCCTAACCCTAAACCTAACCCTAATCCTAACAATAAATGCACTGAATTCTAATCATAACTCTATCCCTAAATGTGCTTGGTTCTAACGCTAAAACTAAATCATCAATTTCAACTCTAACCCTAAGCCTAAATGCTCTGAGTTATGACCCAAAATGCTCTCCTGACCCTAAGCCTCACCCAAAACCTCGAGTCTACCAACACAAACCCTAACCCTTATCCTAATCCTATCGCTACCCCTACCTCTAAATGCTCTCTAACCCTAACACTAAGGCCTCAATCTCATCACTAACTCTAACCCGGAATGCACTTGATTCTAACCCTAATCCTAACCCTAACCCAACCCCTAACACTGACCTTCGATTCTACGAAAGCTAACCCTATACCTAACTCTAACCCTAACACTATCCTTAAATGCACTCGATTCTGACCCTCACCCTAAACATAACCCTGAACCCACCCCTAATTCTAACCCTAAATGCACTGGATTCTAATTATCACTCTAACCCGAAATGAGCTCGATTCTAACCCTAACACTAAATCGACAATTTCAACACTATCCCTAAGCCTAAGTGCACTGGATTCTAACCCAAAAGCCATTCCTGACGCTAAGCCTAACCCTAAACCTCGATTCTACCAACACAAACCTTAACCCTAATCCTAACCCTACCGCTAGCACTAGCCCTAAAAGCACTTTAACCCTAACACTCAACCTAACGCTAACACTAAAACTGTGCTTGATTCTAACCCTAACCCTCACCCTAAGCCTAACCCTAAGGCTAACCCTCGATTCTACGAAAGCTAACCCTAAACCTAACTCTAACCCTGGCACTATCTTTAAATGCTCTCGATTCTATCCCTCACTCTAAACCTAACCCTAACCCTAAACCTAACCCTAATCCTAACAATAAATACACTGAATTCTAATCATAACTCTATCCCTAAATGTGCTTGGTTCTAACGCTAAAACTAAATCATCAATTTCAACTCTCACCCTAAGCCTAAATGCTCTGAATTATGACCCAAAATGCTCTCCTGACCCTAAGCCTCACCCAAAACCTCGAGTCTACCAACACAAACCCTATCCCTTATCCTAATCCTATCGCTACCCCTACCTCTAAATGCTCTCTAACCCTAACACTAAGTCGTCAATCTCATCACTAACTCTAACCCGGAATGCACTCGATTCTAACCCAAAATGCAATCCGGACCCTACGCCTAACCCTAAACCTCGATTCTACCACCACAAACCATAACCCTAATCCTAACCCTACTCTTACCCCTACCCCTGAATGCACTCTAATCGTAAGCCTACCCCAACCCAAATACTAAAAATGCGCTTGATTCTAACCCTAATCCTAACCCTAACCCAACCCTGACCCTAATCCTAACCCTAAATGCAGGGGATTCTAACCAAAACTCTAACCCTTATGTGCTCGATTATAACCCTAACACTAAACCATCAATCTCAACATTAAGCCTAACCCTAAATGCACTCAACTCTAACCCAAAAGGCAATCCTGACCCTAAGCCTAACCCTAAACCTCGATTCTACCAACACAAACCCTAACCCTAATCCTAACCCTACTCGTATCCCTACATCTATATGCACTCTAACCCTAACCCTAACCCAACCCCTAACACTGACCTTCGATTCTACGAAAGCTAACCCTATACCTAACTCTAACCCTAACACTATCCTTAAATGCACTCGATTCTGACCCTCACCCTAAACATAACCCTGAACCCACCCCTAATTCTAACCCTAAATGCATAGGATTCTAACCATCACTCTAACCCGAAATGAGCTCGATTCTCACTCTAACACTAAATCGACCATTTCAACACTATCCCTAAGCCTAAGTGCACTGGATTCTAACCCAAAAGCCATTCCTGACCCTAAGCCTAAGCCTAAACCTCGATTCTACCAACACAAACCTTAACCCTAATCCTAACCCTATCCCTTCCACTAGCCCTAAAAGCACTTTAACCCTAATCCTCACCCTAACGCTAGCACTAAAACTGTGCTTGATTCTAACCCTAACCCTCACCCTAAGCCTAACCCTAAGGCTAACCCTCGATTCTATGAAAGCTAACCCTAAACCTAACTCTAACCATAGCACTATCTTTAAATGCTCTCGATTCTAACCCTGACCCTTAACCTAACCCTAACCCTAAACCTAACCCTAATCCTAACAATAAATGCACTGAATTCTAATCATAACTCTATCCCTAAATGTGCTTGGTTCTAACGCTAAAACTAAATCATCAATTTCAACTCTAACCCTTAGCCTAAATGCTCTGAATTATGACCCAAAATGCTCTCCTGACCCTAAGCCTCACCCAAAACCTGGAGTCTACCAACAAAAACCCTAACCCTAATCCTAATCCTATCGCTACCCCTACCTCTAAATCCTCTCTAACCCTAACACTAACCCTAACCCTAACACTAAAAAGGCGCGTGATTCTAACCCCTGCCCTACCCCTAACCCTAACCCTAGCGAATTGTAACCATATCTCTAACCCTAAATGTTCTCGATTCTAACCCTAACACTAAATCGTCAATGTCATCACTAACTCTAACCCGGAATGCACTCGATTCTAACCCAAAATGCAATCCGGACCCTACGCCTAACCCTCAACCTCGATTCTACCACCACAAACCGTAACCCTAATCCTAACCCTACTCCTACCCCTACGCCTGAATGCACTCTAATCGTAAGGCTACCCCAACCCTAATACTAAAAATGCGCTTGATTTTAAACCGAACCCGAACCCTAACCCTAACCCTAACCCTCGATTCTACGAAATCTCACCCTAAACCTATATCTAACACAAACACGATCCTTAAATAGTCTCGATTCAAACCCTGACCCTAATAACTCTTACCCTACCCCTAACCTTAAACCTAACCCTAAATGCACTGAATTCTAACCATAACTATATCCCTAAATGTGCTTGATTCTAGCGCTGAAAGTAAATCATCAATTTCAACAGTAACCCTAAGCCTAAATGCTCTGAATTGTGACCCAAAATGCTCTCCTGACCCTAAGCCTAAGCCAAAACCTCGATTCTACCAACACAAACCCTAACCCTAATCCTAACCCAACTCCTCCCCTACCCCTAAATGCACTCAAACCCTAACCCTAACCCCAAACCTAACACTAAAAATGCGCTTGATTCTAACCCTAATCCTAATCCTAACCCTAACCCTAACACTAACCCTCGATTCTACGAAGGCTAACCCTATACCTAACTCAAACCCTAACACTATCCTTAAATGCACTCGATTCTAACCCTCACCCTAAACATAATCCTAACCCTAACCCTAATCCTAACCCTAAATGCAGTGGATTCTAACCATAACTCTAACCCTAATGTGCTCGATTATAACCCTAACACTAAATCATCAATCTCAACATTAAGCCTAACCCTAAATGCACTCAACTTTAACCCAAAAGGCAATCCTGACCCTAAGCCTAACCCTAAACCTCGATTCTACCAACACAAACCCTAACCCTAATCCTAACCCTACTCGTATCCCTACCTCTATATGCACTCTAACCCTAACCCTAACCCAACCCCTAACACTGACCTTCGATTCTACGAAAGCTAACCCTATACCTAACTCTAACCTTAACACTATCCTTAAATGCACTCGATTCTGACCCTCACCCCAAACATAACCCTGACCCCACCCCTAATTCTAACCCTAAATGCACTGGATTTTAACTATCACTCTAACCCGAAATGAGCCCGATTCTAACCCTAACACTAAATCGACAATTTCAACACTATCCCTAAGCCTAAGTGCACTGGATTCTAACCCAAAAGCCATTCCTGACGCTAAGCCTAACCCTAAACCTCGATTCTACCAACACAAACCTTAACCCTAATCCTAACCCTACCGCTAGCACTAGCCCTAAAAGCACTTTAACCCTAACACTCAACCTAACGCTAACACTAAAACTGTGCTTGATTCTAACCCTAACCCTCACCCTAAGCCTAACCCTAAGGCTAACCCTCGATTCTACGAAGGCTAACCCTAAACCTAACTCTAACCCTGGCACTATCTTTAAATGCTCTCGATTCTATCCCTCACCCTAAACCTAACCCTAACCCTAAACCTAACCCTAATCCTAACAATAAATGCACTGAATTCTAATCATAACTCTATCCCTAAATGTGCTTGGTTCTAACGCTAAAACTAAATCATCAATTTCAACTCTAACCCTAAGCCTAAATGCTCTGAGTTATGACCCAAAATGCTCTCCTGACCCTAAGCCTCACCCAAAACCTCGAGTCTACCAACACAAACCCTAACCCTTATCCTAATCCTATCGCTACCCCTACCTCTAAATGCTCTCTAACCCTAACACTAAGGCGTCAATCTCATCACTAACTCTAACCCGGAATGCACTTGATTCTAACCCTAATCCTAACCCTAACCGAACCCCTAACACTGACCTTCGATTCTAAGAAAGATAACCCTATACCTAACTCTAACCCTAACACTATCCTTAAATGCACTCGATTCTGACCCTCACCCTAAACATAACCCTGACCCCACCCCTAATTCTAACCCTAAATGCACTGGATTCTAACTATCACTCTAACCCGAAATGAGCTCGATTCTAACCCTAACACTAAATCGACAATTTCAACCCTATCCCTAAGCCTAAGTGCACTGGATTCTAACCCAAAAGCCATTCCTGACGCTAAGCCTAACCCTAAACCTCGATTCTACCAACACAAACCTTAACCCTAATCCTAACCCTACCGCTAGCACTAGCCCTAAAAGCACTTTAACCCTAACACTCAACCTAACGCTAACACTAAAACTGTGCTTGATTCTAACCGTAACCCTCACCCTAAGCCTAACCCTAAGGGTAGCCCTCGATTCTACGAAAGCTAACCCTAAACCTAACTCTAACCCTGGCACTATCTTTAAATGCTCTCGATTCTATCCCTCACCCTAAACCTAAGCCTAACCCTAAACCTAACCCTAATCCTAACAATAAATACACTGAATTCTAATCATAACTCTATCCCTAAATGTGCTTGGTTCTAACGCTAAAACTAAATCATCAATTTCAATTCTAACCCTAAGCCTAAATGCTCTGAATTATGACCCAAAATGCTCTCCTGACCCTAAGCCTCACCCAAAACCTCGAGTCTACCAACACAAACCCTAACCCTTATCCTAATCCTATCGCTACCCCTACCTCTAAATGCTATCTAACCCTAACACTAAGTCGTCAATCTCATCACGAACTCTAACCCGGAATGCACTTGATTCTAACCCTAATCCTAACCCTAACCGAACCCCTAACACTGACCTTCGATTCTAAGAAAGATAACCCTATACCTAACTCTAACCCTAACACTATCCTTAAATGCACTCGATTCTGACCCTCACCCTAAACATAACCCTGACCCCACCCCTAATTCTAACCCTAAATGCTCTGGATTCTAACTATCACTCTAACCCGAAATGAGCTCGATTCTAACCCTAACACTAAATCGACAATTTCAACACTATCCCTAAGCCTAAGTGCACTGGATTCTAACCCAAAAGCCATTCCTGACGCTAAGCCTAACCCTAAACCTCGATTCTACCAACACAAACCTTAACCCTAATCCTAACCCTACCGCTAGCACTAGCCCTAAAAGCACTTTAACCCTAACACTCAACCTAACGCTAACACTAAAACTGTGCTTGATTCTAACCCTAACCCTCACCCTAAGCCTAACCCTAAGGCTAACCCTAGATTCTACGAAAGCTAACCCTAAACCTAACTCTAACCCCGGCACTATCTTTAAATGCTCTCGATTCTATCCCTCACTCTAAACCTAACCCTAACCCTAAACCTAACCCTAATCCTAACAATAAATACACTGAATTCTAATCATAACTCTATCCCTAAATGTGCTTGGTTCTAACGCTAAAACTAAATCATCAATTTCAACTCTCACCCTAAGCCTAAATGCTCTGAATTATGACGCAAAATGCTCTCCTGACCGTAAGCCTCACCCAAAACCTCGAGTCTACCAACACAAACCCTAACCCTTATCCTAATCCTATCGCTACCCCTACCTCTAAATGCTCTCTAACCCTAACACTAAGTCGTCAATCTCATCACTAACTCTAACCCGGAATGCACTCGATTCTAACCCAAAATGCAATCCGGACCCTACGCCTAACCCTAAACCTCGATTCTACCACCACAAACCATAACCCTAATCCTAACCCTACTCTTACCCCTACCCCTGAATGCACTCTAATCGTAAGCCTACCCCAACCCAAATACTAAAAATGCGCTTGATTCTAACCCTAATCCTAACCCTAACCCAACCCTGACCCTAATCCTAACCCTAAATGCAGGGGATTCTAACCAAAACTCTAACCCTTATGTGCTCGATTATAACCCTAACACTAAACCATCAATCTCAACATTAAGCCTAACCCTAAATGCACTCAACTCTAACCCAAAAGGCAATCCTGACCCAAAGCCTAACCCTAAACCTCGATTCTACCAACACAAACCCTAACCCTAATCCTAACCCTACTCCTATCCCTACCTCTATATGCACTCTAACCCTAACCCTTACCCAACCTCTAACACTAAAAATGCACTTGATTTTAACCCTAATCCTAACCCTAACCTTAACCCTAACACTAACCCTCGATTCTACGAAGGCTAATCCTATACCTAACTCTAAACCTAACACTATCCTTAAATGCACTCGATTCTAACCCTCATCCTAAACATAACCCTAACCCTAACCCTAATCCTAACCCTAAATGCAGTGGATTCTAACCATAACTCTAACCCTAATGTGCTCGATTATAATCCTAACACTAAATCATCAATCTCAACATTAAGCCTAACCCCAAATGCACTCAACTCTAACCCAAAAGGCAATCCTGACCGAAAGCCTAACCCTAAACCTCGATTCTACCAACAGAAACCCTAACCCGAATCCTAACCCTACTCGTATCCCTACCTCTATATGCACTCTAACCCTAACCCTAACCCAACCCCTAACACTAAAAATGCACTTGATTCTAACCCTAATCCTAACCCTAACCCTCACCCTAACACTGACCTTCGATTCTACGAAAGCTAACCCTATACCTAACTCTAACCCTAACACTATCCTTAAATGCACTCGATTCTGACCCTCACCCTTAACATAACCCTGACCCCACCCCTAATTCTAACCCTAAATGCATAGGATTCTAACCATCACTCTAACCCGAAATGAGCTCGATTCTCACTCTAACACTAAATCGACAATTTCAACACTATCCCTAAGCCTAAGTGCACTGGATTGTAACCCAAAAGCCATTCCTGACCCTAAGCCTAAGCCTAAACCTCGATTCTACCAACACAAACCTGAACCCTAATCCTAACCCTATCCCTTCCACTAGCCCTAAAAGCACTTTAACCCTAATCCTCACCCTAACGCTAGCACTAAAACTGTGCTTGAATCTAACCCTAACCCTCACCCTAAGCCTAACCCTAAGGCTAACCCTCGATTCTATGAAAGCTAACCCTAAACCTAACTCTAACCATAGCACTATCTTTAAATGCTCTCGATTCTAACCCTGACCCTTAACCTAACCCTAACCCTAAACCTAACCCTAATCCTAACAATAAATGCACTGAATTCTAATCATAACTCTATCCCTAAATGTGCTTGGTTCTAACGCTAAAACTAAATCATCAATTTCAACAGTAACCCTAAGCCTAAATGCTCTGAATTGTGACCCAAAATGCTCTCCTGACCCTAAGCCTAAGCAAAAACCTCGATTCTACCAACACAAACCCTAACCCTAATCCTAACCCAACTCCTCCCCTACCCCTAAATGCACTGAAACCCTAACCCTAACCCCAACCCTAACACTAAAAATGCGCTTGATTCTAACCTTAATCCTAACCCTAACCCTAACCCTAACACTAACCCTCGATTCTACGAAGGCTAACCCTATACCTAACTCAAACCCTAACACTATCCTTAAATGCACTCGATTCTAACCCTCACCTTAAACATAACCCTATACCTAACCCTAATCCTAACCCTAAATGCAGTGGATTCTGACCATAACTCTAACCCTAATGTGCTCGATTATAACCCTAACGCTAAATCATCAATCTCAACATTAAGCCTAACCCTAAATGCACTCAACTCTAACCCAAAAGGCAATCCTGACCCTAAGCCTAACCCTAAACCTCGATTCTACCAACACAACCCCTAACCCTAATCCTAACCCTACTCGTATCCCTACCTCTATATGCACTCTAACCCTAACCCTAAACCAACCCCTAACACTGACCTTCGATTCTACGAAAGCTAACCCTATACCTAACTCTAACCCTAACACTATCCTTAAATGCACTCGATTCTGACCCTCACCCTAAACATAACCCTGACCCCACCCCTAATTCTAACCCTAAATGCACTGGATTCTAACTATCACTCTAACCCGAAATGAGCTCGATTCTAACCCTAACACTAAATCGACAATTTCAACACTATCCCTAAGCCTAAGTGCACTGGATTCTAACCCAAAAGCCATTCCTGACGCTAAGCCTAACCCTAAACCTCGATTCTACCAACACAAACCTTAACCCTAATCCTAACCCTACCGCTAGCACTAGCCCTAAAAGCACTTTAACCCTAACACTCAACCTAACGCTAACACTAAAACTGTGCTTGATTCTAACCCTAACCCTCACCCTAAGCCTAACCCTAAGGCTAACCCTCGATTCTACGAAGGCTAACCCTAAACCTAACTCTAACCCTGGCACTATCTTTAAATGCTCTCGATTCTATCCCTCACCCTAAACCTATCCCTAACCCTAAACCTAACCCTAATCCTAACAATAAATGCACTGAATTCTAATCATAACTCTATCCCTAAATGTGCTTGGTTCTAACGCTAAAACTAAATCATCAATTTCAACTCTAACCCTAAGCCTAAATGCTCTGAGTTATGACCCAAAATGCTCTCCTGACCCTAAGCCTCACCCAAAACCTCGAGTCTACCAACACAAACCCTAACCCTTATCCTAATCCTATCGCTACCCCTACCTCTAAATGCTCTCTAACCCTAACACTAAGGCCTCAATCTCATCACTAACTCTAACCCGGAATGCACTTGATTCTAACCCTAATCCTAACCCTAACCCAACCCCTAACACTGACCTTCGATTCTACGAAAGCTAACCCTATACCTAACTCTAACCCTAACACTATCCTTAAATGCACTCGATTCTGACCCTCACCCTAAACATAACCCTGAACCCACCCCTAATTCTAACCCTAAATGCACTGGATTCTAATTATCACTCTAACCCGAAATGAGCTCGATTCTAACCCTAACACTAAATCGACAATTTCAACACTATCCCTAAGCCTAAGTGCACTGGATTCTAACCCAAAAGCCATTCCTGACGCTAAGCCTAACCCTAAACCTCGATTCTACCAACACAAACCTTAACCCTAATCCTAACCCTACCGCTAGCACTAGCCCTAAAAGCACTTTAACCCTAACACTCAACCTAACGCTAACACTAAAACTGTGCTTGATTCTAACCCTAACCCTCACCCTAAGCCTAACCCTAAGGCTAACCCTCGATTCTACGAAAGCTAACCCTAAACCTAACTCTAACCCTGGCACTATCTTTAAATGCTCTCGATTCTATCCCTCACTCTAAACCTAACCCTAACCCTAAACCTAACCCTAATCCTAACAATAAATACACTGAATTCTAATCATAACTCTATCCCTAAATGTGCTTGGTTCTAACGCTAAAACTAAATCATCAATTTCAACTCTCACCCTAAGCCTAAATGCTCTGAATTATGACCCAAAATGCTCTCCTGACCCTAAGCCTCACCCAAAACCTCGAGTCTACCAACACAAACCCTATCCCTTATCCTAATCCTATCGCTACCCCTACCTCTAAATGCTCTCTAACCCTAACACTAAGTCGTCAATCTCATCACTAACTCTAACCCGGAATGCACTCGATTCTAACCCAAAATGCAATCCGGACCCTACGCCTAACCCTAAACCTCGATTCTACCACCACAAACCATAACCCTAATCCTAACCCTACTCTTACCCCTACCCCTGAATGCACTCTAATCGTAAGCCTACCCCAACCCAAATACTAAAAATGCGCTTGATTCTAACCCTAATCCTAACCCTAACCCAACCCTGACCCTAATCCTAACCCTAAATGCAGGGGATTCTAACCAAAACTCTAACCCTTATGTGCTCGATTATAACCCTAACACTAAACCATCAATCTCAACATTAAGCCTAACCCTAAATGCACTCAACTCTAACCCAAAAGGCAATCCTGACCCTAAGCCTAACCCTAAACCTCGATTCTACCAACACAAACCCTAACCCTAATCCTAACCCTACTCGTATCCCTACATCTATATGCACTCTAACCCTAACCCTAACCCAACCCCTAACACTGACCTTCGATTCTACGAAAGCTAACCCTATACCTAACTCTAACCCTAACACTATCCTTAAATGCACTCGATTCTGACCCTCACCCTAAACATAACCCTGAACCCACCCCTAATTCTAACCCTAAATGCATAGGATTCTAACCATCACTCTAACCCGAAATGAGCTCGATTCTCACTCTAACACTAAATCGACCATTTCAACACTATCCCTAAGCCTAAGTGCACTGGATTCTAACCCAAAAGCCATTCCTGACCCTAAGCCTAAGCCTAAACCTCGATTCTACCAACACAAACCTGAACCCTAATCCTAACCCTATCCCTTCCACT
Source organism: Notamacropus eugenii (assembly GCF_028372415.1). Lineage (NCBI taxonomy): Eukaryota > Metazoa > Chordata > Mammalia > Diprotodontia > Macropodidae > Notamacropus > Notamacropus eugenii. The sequence continues at coordinate 52,656 of NW_027325225.1, read as the reverse complement.
AGCCCTAAAAGCACTTTAACCCTAATCCTCACCCTAACGCTAGCACTAAAACTGTGCTTGATTCTAACCCTAACCCTCACCCTAAGCCTAACCCTAAGGCTAACCCTCGATTCTATGAAAGCTAACCCTAAACCTAACTCTAACCATAGCACTATCTTTAAATGCTCTCGATTCTAACCCTGACCCTTAACCTAACCCTAACCCTAAACCTAACCCTAATCCTAACAATAAATGCACTGAATTCTAATCATAACTCTATCCCTAAATGTGCTTGGTTCTAACGCTAAAACTAAATCATCAATTTCAACTCTAACCCTTAGCCTAAATGCTCTGAATTATGACCCAAAATGCTCTCCTGACCCTAAGCCTCACCCAAAACCTCGAGTCTACCATCAAAAACCCTAACCCTAATCCTAATCCTATCGCTACCCCTACCTCTAAATCCTCTCTAACCCTAACACTAACCCTAACCCTAACACTAAAAAGGCGCGTGATTCTAACCCCTGCCCTACCCCTACCCCTAACCCTAGCGAATTGTAACCATATCTCTAACCCTAAATGTTCTCGATTCTAACCCTAACCCTAAATCGTCAATGTCATCACTAACTCTAACCCGGAATGCACTCGATTCTAACCCAAAATGCAATCCGGACCCTACGCCTAACCCTCAACCTCGATTCTACCACCACAAACCGTAACCCTAATCCTAACCCTACTCCTACCCCTACGCCTGAATGCACTCTAATCGTAAGGCTACCCCAACCCTAATACTAAAAATGCGCTTGATTTTAAACCGAACCCGAACCCTAACCCTAACCCTAACCCTCGATTCTACGAAATCTCACCCTAAACCTATATCTAACACAAACACGATCCTTAAATAGTCTCGATTCAAACCCTGACCCTAATAACTCTTACCCTACCCCTAACCTTAAACCTAACCCTAAATGCACTGAATTCTAACCATAACTATATCCCTAAATGTGCTTGATTCTAGCGCTGAAAGTAAATCATCAATTTCAACAGTAACCCTAAGCCTAAATGCTCTGAATTGTGACCCAAAATGCTCTCCTGACCCTAAGCCTAAGCCAAAACCTCGATTCTACCAACACAAACCCTAACCCTAATCCTAACCCAACTCCTCCCCTACCCCTAAATGCACTCAAACCCTAACCCTAACCCCAAACCTAACACTAAAAATGCGCTTGATTCTAACCCTAATCCTAATCCTAACCCTAACCCTAACACTAACCCTCGATTCTACGAAGGCTAACCCTATACCTAACTCAAACCCTAACACTATCCTTAAATGCACTCGATTCTAACCCTCACCCTAAACATAATCCTAACCCTAACCCTAATCCTAACCCTAAATGCAGTGGATTCTAACCATAACTCTAACCCTAATGTGCTCGATTATAACCCTAACACTAAATCATCAATCTCAACATTAAGCCTAACCCTAAATGCACTCAACTTTAACCCAAAAGGCAATCCTGACCCTAAGCCTAACCCTAAACCTCGATTCTACCAACACAAACCCTAACCCTAATCCTAACCCTACTCGTATCCCTACCTCTATATGCACTCTAACCCTAACCCTAACCCAACCCCTAACACTGACCTTCGATTCTACGAAAGCTAACCCTATACCTAACTCTAACCTTAACACTATCCTTAAATGCACTCGATTCTGACCCTCACCCCAAACATAACCCTGACCCCACCCCTAATTCTAACCCTAAATGCACTGGATTCTAACTATCACTCTAACCCGAAATGAGCCCGATTCTAACCCTAACACTAAATCGACAATTTCAACACTATCCCTAAGCCTAAGTGCACTGGATTCTAACCCAAAAGCCATTCCTGACGCTAAGCCTAACCCTAAACCTCGATTCTACCAACACAAACCTTAACCCTAATCCTAACCCTACCGCTAGCACTAGCCCTAAAAGCACTTTAACCCTAACACTCAACCTAACGCTAACACTAAAACTGTGCTTGATTCTAACCCTAACCCTCACCCTAAGCCTAACCCTAAGGCTAACCCTCGATTCTACGAAGGCTAACCCTAAACCTAACTCTAACCCTGGCACTATCTTTAAATGCTCTCGATTCTATCCCTCACCCTAAACCTAACCCTAACCCTAAACCTAACCCTAATCCTAACAATAAATGCACTGAATTCTAATCATAACTCTATCCCTAAATGTGCTTGGTTCTAACGCTAAAACTAAATCGTCAATTTCAACTCTAACCCTAAGCCTAAATGCTCTGAGTTATGACCCAAAATGCTCTCCTGACCCTAAGCCTCACCCAAAACCTCGAGTCTACCAACACAAACCCTAACCCTTATCCTAATCCTATCGCTACCCCTACCTCTAAATGCTCTCTAACCCTAACACTAAGGCGTCAATCTCATCACTAACTCTAACCCGGAATGCACTTGATTCTAACCCTAATCCTAACCCTAAAACAACCCCTAACACTGACCTTCGATTCTACGAAAGATAACCCTATACCTAACTCTAACCCTAACACTATCCTTAAATGCACTCGATTCTGACCCTCACCCTAAACATAACCCTGACCCCACCCCTAATTCTAACCCTAAATGCACTGGATTCTAACTATCACTCTAACCCGAAATGAGCTCGATTCTAACCCTAACACTAAATCGACAATTTCAACCCTATCCCTAAGCCTAAGTGCACTGGATTCTAACCCAAAAGCCATTCCTGACGCTAAGCCTAAGCCTAAACCTCGATTCTACCAACACAAACCTTAACCCTAATCCTAACCCAACCGCTAGCACTAGCCCTAAAAGCACTTTAACCCTAACACTCAACCTAACGCTAACACTAAAACTGTGCTTGATTCTAACCGTAACCCTCACCCTAAGCCTAACCCTAAGGCTAGCCCTCGATTCTACGAAAGCTAACCCTAAACCTAACTCTAACCCTGGCACTATCTTTAAATGCTCTCGATTCTATCCCTCACCCTGAACCTAAGCCTAACCGTAAACCTAACCCTAATCCTAACAATAAATACACTGAATTCTAATCATAACTCTATCCCTAAATGTGCTTGGTTCTAACGCTAAAACTAAATCATCAATTTCAATTCTAACCCTAAGCCTAAATGCTCTGAATTATGACCCAAAATGCTCTCCTGACCCTAAGCCTCACCCAAAACCTCGAGTCTACCAACACAAACCCTAACCCTTATCCTAATCCTATCGCTACCCCTACCTCTAAATGCTATCTAACCCTAACACTAAATCGTCAATCTCATCACTAACTCTAACCCGGAATGCACTTGATTCTAACCCTAATTCTAACCCTAACCGAACCCCTAACACTGACCTTCGATTCTAAGAAAGATAACCCTATACCTAACTCTAACCCTAACACTATCCTTAAATGCACTCGATTCTGACCCTCACCCTAAACATAACCCTGACCCCACCCCTAATTCTAACCCTAAATGCACTGGATTCTAACTATCACTCTAACCCGAAATGAGCTCGATTCTAACCCTAACACTAAATCGACAATTTCAACACTATCCCTAAGCCTAAGTGCACTGGATTCTAACCCAAAAGCCATTCCTGACGCTAAGCCTAACCCTAAACCTCGATTCTACCAACACAAACCTTAACCCTAATCCTAACCCTACCGCTAGCACTAGCCCTAAAAGCACTTTAACCCTAACACTCAACCTAACGCTAACACTAAAACTGTGCTTGATTCTAACCCTAACCCTCACCCTAAGCCTAACCCTAAGGCTAACCCTAGATTCTACGAAAGCTAACCTTAAACCTAACTCTAACCCCGGCACTATCTTTAAATGCTCTCGATTCTATCCCTCACTCTAAACCTAACCCTAACCCTAAACCTAAACCTAATTCTAACAATAAATACACTGAATTCTAATCATAACTCTATCCCTAAATGTGCTTGGTTCTAACGCTAAAACTAAATCATCAATTTCAACTCTAACCCTAAGCCTAAATGCTCTGAGTTATGACCCAAAATGCTCTCCTGACCCTAAGCCTCACCCAAAACCTCGAGTCTACCAACACAAACCCTAACCCTTATCCTAATCCTATCGCTACCCCTACCTCTAAATGCTCTCTAACCCTAACACTAAGGCGTCAATCTCATCACTAACTCTAACCCGGAATGCACTTGATTCTAACCCTAATCCTAACCCTAAAACAACCCCTAACACTGACCTTCGATTCTACGAAAGATAACCCTATACCTAACTCTAACCCTAACACTATCCTTAAATGCACTCGATTCTGACCCTCATCCTAAACATAACCCTGACCCCACCCCTAATTCTAACCCTAAATGCTCTGGATTCTAACTATCACTCTAACCCGAAATGAGCTCGATTCTAACCCTAACACTAAATCGACAATTTCAACACTATCCCTAAGCCTAAGTGCACTGGATTCTAACCCAAAAGCCATTCCTGACGCTAAGCCTAACCCTAAACCTCGATTCTACCAACACAAACCTTAACCCTAATCCTAACCCTACCGCTAGCACTAGCCCTAAAAGCACTTTAACCCTAACACTCAACCTAACGCTAACACTAAAACTGTGCTTGATTCTAACCCTAACCCTCACCCTAAGCCTAACCCTAAGGCTAACCCTAGATTCTACGAAAGCTAACCCTAAACCTAACTCTAACCCCGGCACTATCTTTAAATGCTCTCGATTCTATCCCTCACTCTAAACCTAACCCTAACCCTAAACCTAACCCTAATCCTAACAATAAATACACTGAATTCTAATCATAACTCTATCCCTAAATGTGCTTGGTTCTAACGCTAAAACTAAATCATCAATTTCAACTCTCACCCTAAGCCTAAATGCTCTGAATTATGACCCAAAATGCTCTCCTGACCCTAAGCCTCACCCAAAACCTCGAGTCTACCAATACAAACCCTAACCCTTATCCTAATCCTATCGCTACCCCTACCTCTAAATGCTCTCTAACCCTAACACTAAGTCGTCAATCTCATCACTAACTCTAACCCGGAATGCACTCGATTCTAACCCAAAATGCAATCCGGACCCTACGCCTAACCCTAAACCTCGATTCTACCACCACAAACCATAACCCTAATCCTAACCCTACTCTTACCCCTACCCCTGAATGCACTCTAATCGTAAGCCTACCCCAACCCAAATACTAAAAATGCGCTTGATTCTAACCCTAATCCTAACCCTAACCCAACCCTGACCCTAATCCTAACCCTAAATGCAGGGGATTCTAACCAAAACTCTAACCCTTATGTGCTCGATTATAACCCTAACACTAAACCATCAATCTCAACATTAAGCCTAACCCTAAATGCACTCAACTCTAACCCAAAAGGCAATCCTGACCCAAAGCCTAACCCTAAACCTCGATTCTACCAACACAAACCCTAACCCTAATCCTAACCCTACTCCTATCCCTACCTCTATATGCACTCTAACCCTAACCCTTACCCAACCTCTAACACTAAAAATGCACTTGATTCTAACCCTAATCCTAACCCTAACCTTAACCCTAACACTAACCCTCGATTCTACGAAGGCTAATCCTATACCTAACTCTAAACCTAACACTATCCTTAAATGCACTCGATTCTAACCCTCATCCTAAACATAACCCTAACCCTAACCCTAATCCTAACCCTAAATGCAGTGGATTCTAACCATAACTCTAACCCTAATGTGCTCGATTATAATCCTAACACTAAATCATCAATCTCAACATTAAGCCTAACCCCAAATGCACTCAACTCTAACCCAAAAGGCAATCCTGACCGAAAGCCTAACCCTAAACCTCGATTCTACCAACAGAAACCCTAACCCGAATCCTAACCCTACTCGTATCCCTACTTCTATATGCACTCTAACCCTAACCCTAACCCAACCCCTAACACTAAAAATGCACTTGATTCTAACCCTAATCCTAACCCTAACCCTCACCCTAACACTGACCTTCGATTCTACGAAAGCTAACCCTATACCTAACTCTAACCCTAACACTATCCTTAAATGCACTCGATTCTGACCCTCACCCTTAACATAACCCTGACCCCACCCCTAATTCTAACCCTAAATGCATAGGATTCTAACCATCACTCTAACCCGAAATGAGCTCGATTCTCACTCTAACACTAAATCGACAATTTCAACACTATCCCTAAGCCTAAGTGCACTGGATTCTAACCCAAAAGCCATTCCTGACCCTAAGCCTAAGCCTAAACCTCGATTCTACCAACACAAACCTGAACCCTAATCCTAACCCTATCCCTTCCACTAGCCCTAAAAGCACTTTAACCCTAATCCTCACCCTAACGCTAGCACTAAAACTGTGCTTGATTCTAACCCTAACCCTCACCCTAAGCCTAACCCTAAGGCTAACCCTCGATTCTATGAAAGCTAACCCTAAACCTAACTCTAACCATAGCACTATCTTTAAATGCTCTCGATTCTAACCCTGACCCTTAACCTAACCCTAACCCTAAACCTAACCCTAATCCTAACAATAAATGCACTGAATTCTAATCATAACTCTATCCCTAAATGTGCTTGGTTCTAACGCTAAAACTAAATCATCAATTTCAACAGTAACCCTAAGCCTAAATGCTCTGAATTGTGACCCAAAATGCTCTCCTGACCCTAAGCCTAAGCCAAAACCTCGATTCTACCAACACAAACCCTAACCCTAATCCTAACCCAACTCCTCCCCTACCCCTAAATGCACTGAAACCCTAACCCTAACCCCAACCCTAACACTAAAAATGCGCTTGATTCTAACCTTAATCCTAACCCTAACCCTAACCCTAACACTAACCCTCGATTCTACGAAGGCTAACCCTATACCTAACTCAAACCCTAACACTATCCTTAAATGCACTCGATTCTAACCCTCACCTTAAACATAACCCTATACCTAACCCTAATCCTAACCCTAAATGCAGTGGATTCTAACCATAACTCTAACCCTAATGTGCTCGATTATAACCCTAACACTAAATCATCAATCTCAACATTAAGCCTAACCCTAAATGCACTCAACTCTAACCCAAAAGGCAATCCTGACCCTAAGCCTAACCCTAAACCTCGATTCTACCAACACAACCCCTAACCCTAATCCTAACCCTACTCGTATCCCTACCTCTATATGCACTCTAACCCTAACCCTAAACCAACCCCTAACACTGACCTTCGATTCTACGAAAGCTAACCCTATACCTAACTCTAACCCTAACACTATCCTTAAATGCACTCGATTCTGACCCTCACCCTAAACATAACCCTGACCCCACCCCTAATTCTAACCCTAAATGCACTGGATTCTAACTATCACTCTAACCCGAAATGAGCTCGATTCTAACCCTAACACTAAATCGACAATTTCAACACTATCCCTAAGCCTAAGTGCACTGGATTCTAACCCAAAAGCCATTCCTGACGCTAAGCCTAACCCTAAACCTCGATTCTACCAACACAAACCTTAACCCTAATCCTAACCCTACCGCTAGCACTAGCCCTAAAAGCACTTTAACCCTAACACTCAACCTAACGCTAACACTAAAACTGTGCTTGATTCTAACCCTAACCCTCACCCTAAGCCTAACCCTAAGGCTAACCCTCGATTCTACGAAGGCTAACGCTAAACCTAACTCTAACCCTGGCACTATCTTTAAATGCTCTCGATTCTATCCCTCACCCTAAACCTAACCCTAACCCTAAACCTAACCCTAATCCTAACAATAAATGCACTGAATTCTAATCATAACTCTATCCCTAAATGTGCTTGGTTCTAACGCTAAAACTAAATCATCAATTTCAACTCTAACCCTAAGCCTAAATGCTCTGAGTTATGACCCAAAATGCTCTCCTGACCCTAAGCCTCACCCAAAACCTCGAGTCTACCAACACAAACCCTAACCCTTATCCTAATCCTATCGCTACCCCTACCTCTAAATGCTCTCTAACCCTAACACTAAGGCGTCAATCTCATCACTAACTCTAACCCGGAATGCACTTGATTCTAACCCTAATCCTAACCCTAACCCAACCCCTAACACTGACCTTCGATTCTACGAAAGCTAACCCTATACCTAACTCTAACCCTAACACTATCCTTAAATGCACTCGATTCTGACCCTCACCCTAAACATAACCCTGAACCCACCCCTAATTCTAACCCTAAATGCACTGGATTCTAATTATCACTCTAACCCGAAATGAGCTCGATTCTAACCCTAACACTAAATCGACAATTTCAACACTATCCCTAAGCCTAAGTGCACTGGATTCTAACCCAAAAGCCATTCCTGACGCTAAGCCTAACCCTAAACCTCGATTCTACCAACACAAAACTTAACCCTAATCCTAACCCTACCGCTAGCACTAGCCCTAAAAGCACTTTAACCCTAACACTCAACCTAACGCTAACACTTAAACTGTGCTTGATTCTAACCCTAACCCTCACCCTAAGCCTAACCCTAAGGCTAACCCTCGATTCTACGAAAGCTAACCCTAAACCTAACTCTAACCCTGGCACTATCTTTAAATGCTCTCGATTCTATCCCTCACCCTAAACCTAAGCCTAACCCTAAACCTAACCCTAATCCTAACAATAAATACACTGAATTCTAATCATAACTCTATCCCTAAATGTGCTTGGTTCTAACGCTAAAACTAAATCTTCAATTTCAACTCTAACCCTAAGCCTAAATGCTCTGAATTATGACCCAAAATGCTCTCCTGACCCTAAGCCTCACCCAAAACCTCGAGTCTACCAACACAAACCCTAACCCTTATCCTAATCCTATCGCTACCCCTACCTCTAAATGCTCTCTAACCCTAACACTAAGTCGTCAATCTCATCACTAACTCTAACCCGGAATGCACTTGATTCTAACCCTAATCCTAACCCTAACCCAACCCCTAACACTGACCTTCGATTCTAAGAAAGATAACCCTATACCTAACTCTAACCCTAACACTATCCTTAAATGCACTCGATTCTGACCCTCACCCTAAACATAACCCTGACCCCACCCCTAATTCTAACCCTAAATGCACTGGATTCTAACTATCACTCTAACCCGAAATGAGCTCGATTCTAACCCTAACACTAAATCGACAATTTCAACACTATCCCTAAGCCTAAGTGCACTGGATTCTAACCCAAAAGCCATTCCTGACGCTAAGCCTAACCCTAAACCTCGATTCTACCAACACAAACCTTACCCCTAATCCTAACCCTACCGCTAGCACTAGCCCTAAAAGCACTTTAACCCTAATCCTCAACCTAACGCTAACGCTAAAACTGTGCTTGATTCTAACCCTAACCCTCAACCTAAGCCTAACCCTAAGGCTAACCCTCGATTCTACGAAAGCTAACCCTAAACCTAACTCTAACCCTGGCACTATCTTTAAATGCTCTCGATTCTATCCCTCACTCTAAACCTAACCCTAACCCTAAACCTAACCCTAATCCTAACAATAAATACACTGAATTCTAATCATAACTCTATCCCTAAATGTGCTTGGTTCTAACGCTAAAACTAAATCATCAATTTCAACTCTCACCCTAAGCCTAAATGCTCTGAATTATGACCCAAAATGCTCTCCTGACCCTAAGCCTCACCCAAAACCTCGAGTCTACCAATACAAACCCTAACCCTTATCCTAATCCTATCGCTACCCCTACCTCTAAATGCTCTCTAACCCTAACACTAAGTCGTCAATCTCATCACTAACTCTAACCCGGAATGCACTCGATTCTAACCCAAAATGCAATCCGGACCCTACGCCTAACCCTAAACCTCGATTCTACCACCACAAACCATAACCCTAATCCTAACCCTACTCTTACCCCTACCCCTGAATGCACTCTAATCGTAAGCCTACCCCAACCCAAATACTAAAAATGCGCTTGATTCTAACCCTAATCCTAACCCTAACCCAACCCTGACCCTAATCCTAACCCTAAATGCAGGGGATTCTAACCAAAACTCTAACCCTTATGTGCTCGATTATAACCCTAACACTAAACCATCAATCTCAACATTAAGCCTAACCCTAAATGCACTCAACTCTAACCCAAAAGGCAATCCTGACCCTAAGCCTAACCCTAAACCTCGATTCTACCAACACAAACCCTAACCCTAATCCTAACCCTACTCGTATCCCTACATCTATATGCACTCTAACCCTAACCCTAACCCAACCCCTAACACTGGCCTTCGATTCTACGAAAGCTAACCCTATACCTAACTCTAACCCTAACACTATCCTTAAATGCACTCGATTCTGACCCTCACCCTAAACATAACCCTGAACCCACCCCTAATTCTAACCCTAAATGCGTAGGATTCTAACCATCACTCTAACCCGAAATGAGCTCGATTCTAACTCTAACACTAAATCGACCATTTCAACACTATCCCTAAGCCTAAGTGCACTGGATTCTAACCCAAAAGCCATTCCTGACCCTAAGCCTAAGCCTAAACCTCGATTCTACCAACACAAACCTGAACCCTAATCCTAACCCTATCCCTTCCACTAGCCCTAAAAGCACTTTAACCCTAATCCTCACCCTAACGCTAGCACTAAAACTGTGCTTGATTCTAACCCTAACCCTCACCCTAAGCCTAACCCTAAGGCTTACCCTCGATTCTATGAAAGCTAACCCTAAACCTAACTCTAACCATAGCACTATCTTTAAATGCTCTCGATTCTAACCCTGACCCTTAACCTAACCCTAACCCTAAACCTAACCCTAATCCTAACAATAAATGCACTGAATTCTAATCATAACTCCATCCCTAAATGTGCTTGGTTCTAACGCTAAAACTAAATCATCAATTTCAACTCTAACCCTTAGCCTAAATGCTCTGAATTATGACCCAAAATGCTCTCCTGACCCTAAGCCTCACCCAAAACCTCGAGTCTACCATCAAAAACCCTAACCCTAATCCTAATCCTATCGCTACCCCTACCTCTAAATCCTCTCTAACCCTAACACTAACCCTAACCCTAACACTAAAAAGGCGCGTGATTCTAACCCCTGCCCTACCCCTACCCCTAACCCTAGCGAATTGTAACCATATCTCTAACCCTAAATGTTCTCGATTCTAACCCTAACACTAAATCGTCAATGTCATCACTAACTCTAACCCGGAATGCACTCGATTCTAACCCAAAATGCAATCCGGACCCTACGCCTAACCCTCAACCTCGATTCTACCACCACAAACCGTAACCCTAATCCTAACCCTACTCCTACCCCTACGCCTGAATGCACTCTAATCGTAAGGCTACCCCAACCCTAATACTAAAAATGCGCTTGATTTTAAACCGAACCCGAACCCTAACCCTAACCCTAACCCTCGATTCTACGAAATCTCACCCTAAACCTATATCTAACACAAACACGATCCTTAAATAGTCTCGATTCAAACCCTGACCCTAATAACTCTTACCCTACCCCTAACCTTAAACCTAACCCTAAATGCACTGAATTCTAACCATAACTATATCCCTAAATGTGCTTGATTCTAGCGCTGAAAGTAAATCATCAATTTCAACAGTAACCCTAAGCCTAAATGCTCTGAATTGTGACCCAAAATGCTCTCCTGACCCTAAGCCTAAGCCAAAACCTCGATTCTACCAACACAAACCCTAACCCTAATCCTAACCCAACTCCTCCCCTACCCCTAAATGCACTCAAACCCTAACCCTAACCCCAACCCTAACACTAAAAATGCGCTTGATTCTAACCCTAATCCTAATCCTAACCCTAACCCTAACACTAACCCTCGATTCTACGAAGGCTAACCCTATACCTAACTCAAACCCTAACACTATCCTTAAATGCACTCGATTCTAACCCTCACCCTAAACATAATCCTAACCCTAACCCTAATCCTAACCCTAAATGCAGTGGATTCTAACCATAACTCTAACCCTAATGTGCTCGATTATAACCCTAACACTAAATCATCAATCTCAACATTAAGCCTAACCCTAAATGCACTCAACTTTAACCCAAAAGGCAATCCTGACCCTAAGCCTAACCCTAACCTCGATTCTACCAACACAAACCCTAACCCTAATCCTAACCCTACTCGTATCCCTACCTCTATATGCACTCTAACCCTAACCCTAACCCAACCCCTAACACTGACCTTCGATTCTACGAAAGCTAACCCTATACCTAACTCTAACCTTAACACTATCCTTAAATGCACTCGATTCTGACCCTCACCCCAAACATAACCCTGACCCCACCCCTAATTCTAACCCTAAATGCACTGGATTCTAACTATCACTCTAACCCGAAATGAGCCCGATTCTAACCCTAACACTAAATCGACAATTTCAACACTATCCCTAAGCCTAAGTGCACTGGATTCTAACCCAAAAGCCATTCCTGACGCTAAGCCTAACCCTAAACCTCGATTCTACCAACACAAACCTTAACCCTAATCCTAACCCTACCGCTAGCACTAGCCCTAAAAGCACTTTAACCCTAACACTCAACCTAACGCTAACACTAAAACTGTGCTTGATTCTAACCCTAAACCTCACCCTAAGCCTAACCCTAAGGCTAACCCTCGATTCTACGAAGGCTAACCCTAAACCTAACTCTAACCCTGGCACTATCTTTAAATGCTCTCGATTCTATCCCTCACCCTAAACCTAACCCTAACCCTAAACCTAACCCTAATCCTAACAATAAATGCACTGAATTCTAATCATAACTCTATCCCTAAATGTGCTTGGTTCTAACGCTAAAACTAAATCATCAATTTCAACTCTAACCCTAAGCCTAAATGCTCTGAGTTATGACCCAAAATGCTCTCCTGACCCTAAGCCTCACCCAAAACCTCGAGTCTACCAACACAAACCCTAACCCTTATCCTAATCCTATCGCTACCCTTACCTCTAAATGCTCTCTAACCCTAACACTAAGGCGTCAATCTCATCACTAACTCTAACCCGGAATGCACTTGATTCTAACCCTAATCCTAACCCTAAAACAACCCCTAACACTGACCTTCGATTCTACGAAAGATAACCCTATACCTAACTCTAAGCCTAACACTATCCTTAAATGCACTCGATTCTGACCCTCACCCTAAACATAACCCTGACCCCACCCCTAATTCTAACCCTAAATGCACTGGATTCTAACTATCACTCTAACCCGAAATGAGCTCGATTCTAACCCTAACACTAAATCGACAATTTCAACACTATCCCTAAGCCTAAGTGCACTGGATTCTAACCCAAAAGCCATTCCTGACGCTAAGCCTAACCCTAAACCTCGATTCTACCAACACAAACCTTACCCCTAATCCTAACCCTACCGCTAGCACTAGCCCTAAAAGCACTTTAACCCTAATCCTCAACCTAACGCTAACGCTAAAACTGTGCTTGATTCTAACCCTAACCCTCAACCTAAGCCTAACCCTAAGGCTAACCCTCGATTCTACGAAAGCTAACCCTAAACCTAACTCTAACCCTGGCACTATCTTTAAATGCTCTCGATTCTATCCCTCACTCTAAACCTAACCCTAACCCTAAACCTAACCCTAATCCTAACAATAAATACACTGAATTCTAATCATAACTCTATCCCTAAATGTGCTTGGTTCTAACGCTAAAACTAAATCATCAATTTCAACTCTCACCCTAAGCCTAAATGCTCTGAATTATGACCCAAAATGCTCTCCTGACCCTAAGCCTCACCCAAAACCTCGAGTCTACCAATACAAACCCTAACCCTTATCCTAATCCTATCGCTACCCCTACCTCTAAATGCTCTCTAACCCTAACACTAAGTCGTCAATCTCATCACTAACTCTAACCCGGAATGCACTCGATTCTAACCCAAAATGCAATCCGGACCCTACGCCTAACCCTAAACCTCGATTCTACCACCACAAACCATAACCCTAATCCTAACCCTACTCTTACCCCTACCCCTGAATGCACTCTAATCGTAAGCCTACCCCAACCCAAATACTAAAAATGCGCTTGATTCTAACCCTAATCCTAACCCTAACCCAACCCTGACCCTAATCCTAACCCTAAATGCAGGGGATTCTAACCAAAACTCTAACCCTTATGTGCTCGATTATAACCCTAACACTAAACCATCAATCTCAACATTAAGCCTAACCCTAAATGCACTCAACTCTAACCCAAAAGGCAATCCTGACCCTAAGCCTAACCCTAAACCTCGATTCTACCAACACAAACCCTAACCCTAATCCTAACCCTACTCGTATCCCTACATCTATATGCACTCTAACCCTAACCCTAACCCAACCCCTAACACTGGCCTTCGATTCTACGAAAGCTAACCCTATACCTAACTCTAACCCTAACACTATCCTTAAATGCACTCGATTCTGACCCTCACCCTAAACATAACCCTGAACCCACCCCTAATTCTAACCCTAAATGCGTAGGATTCTAACCATCACTCTAACCCGAAATGAGCTCGATTCTAACTCTAACACTAAATCGACCATTTCAACACTATCCCTAAGCCTAAGTGCACTGGATTCTAACCCAAAAGCCATTCCTGACCCTAAGCCTAAGCCTAAACCTCGATTCTACCAACACAAACCTGAACCCTAATCCTAACCCTATCCCTTCCACTAGCCCTAAAAGCACTTTAACCCTAATCCTCACCCTAACGCTAGCACTAAAACTGTGCTTGATTCTAACCCTAACCCTCACCCTAAGCCTAACCCTAAGGCTTACCCTCGATTCTATGAAAGCTAACCCTAAACCTAACTCTAACCATAGCACTATCTTTAAATGCTCTCGATTCTAACCCTGACCCTTAACCTAACCCTAACCCTAAACCTAACCCTAATCCTAACAATAAATGCACTGAATTCTAATCATAACTCCATCCCTAAATGTGCTTGGTTCTAACGCTAAAACTAAATCATCAATTTCAACTCTAACCCTTAGCCTAAATGCTCTGAATTATGACCCAAAATGCTCTCCTGACCCTAAGCCTCACCCAAAACCTCGAGTCTACCATCAAAAACCCTAACCCTAATCCTAATCCTATCGCTACCCCTACCTCTAAATCCTCTCTAACCCTAACACTAACCCTAACCCTAACACTAAAAAGGCGCGTGATTCTAACCCCTGCCCTACCCCTACCCCTAACCCTAGCGAATTGTAACCATATCTCTAACCCTAAATGTTCTCGATTCTAACCCTAACACTAAATCGTCAATGTCATCACTAACTCTAACCCGGAATGCACTCGATTCTAACCCAAAATGCAATCCGGACCCTACGCCTAACCCTCAACCTCGATTCTACCACCACAAACCGTAACCCTAATCCTAACCCTACTCCTACCCCTACGCCTGAATGCACTCTAATCGTAAGGCTACCCCAACCCTAATACTAAAAATGCGCTTGATTTTAAACCGAACCCGAACCCTAACCCTAACCCTAACCCTCGATTCTACGAAATCTCACCCTAAACCTATATCTAACACAAACACGATCCTTAAATAGTCTCGATTCAAACCCTGACCCTAATAACTCTTACCCTACCCCTAACCTTAAACCTAACCCTAAATGCACTGAATTCTAACCATAACTATATCCCTAAATGTGCTTGATTCTAGCGCTGAAAGTAAATCATCAATTTCAACAGTAACCCTAAGCCTAAATGCTCTGAATTGTGACCCAAAATGCTCTCCTGACCCTAAGCCTAAGCCAAAACCTCGATTCTACCAACACAAACCCTAACCCTAATCCTAACCAAACTCCTCCCCTACCCCTAAATGCACTCAAACCCTAACCCTAACCCCAACCCTAACACTAAAAATGCGCTTGATTCTAACCCTAATCCTAATCCTAACCCTAACCCTAACACTAACCCTCGATTCTACGAAGGCTAACCCTATACCTAACTCAAACCCTAACACTATCCTTAAATGCACTCGATTCTAACCCTCACCCTAAACATAATCCTAACCCTAACCCTAATCCTAACCCTAAATGCAGTGGATTCTAACCATAACTCTAACCCTAATGTGCTCGATTATAACCCTAACACTAAATCATCAATCTCAACATTAAGCCTAACCCTAAATGCACTCAACTTTAACCCAAAAGGCAATCCTGACCCTAAGCCTAACCCTAAACCTCGATTCTACCAACACAAACCCTAACCCTAATCCTAACCCTACTCGTATCCCTACCTCTATATGCACTCTAACCCTAACCCTAACCCAACCCCTAACACTGACCTTCGATTCTACGAAAGCTAACCCTATACCTAACTCTAACCTTAACACTATCCTTAAATGCACTCGATTCTGACCCTCACCCCAAACATAACCCTGACCCCACCCCTAATTCTAACCCTAAATGCACTGGATTCTAACTATCACTCTAACCCGAAATGAGCCCGATTCTAACCCTAACACTAAATCGACAATTTCAACACTATCCCTAAGCCTAAGTGCACTGGATTCTAACCCAAAAGCCATTCCTGACGCTAAGCCTAACCCTAAACCTCGATTCTACCAACACAAACCTTAACCCTAATCCTAACCCTACCGCTAGCACTAGCCCTAAAAGCACTTTAACCCTAACACTCAACCTAACGCTAACACTAAAACTGTGCTTGATTCTAACCCTAAACCTCACCCTAAGCCTAACCCTAAGGCTAACCCTCGATTCTACGAAGGCTAACCCTAAACCTAACTCTAACCCTGGCACTATCTTTAAATGCTCTCGATTCTATCCCTCACCCTAAACCTAACCCTAACCCTAAACCTAACCCTAATCCTAACAATAAATGCACTGAATTCTAATCATAACTCTATCCCTAAATGTGCTTGGTTCTAACGCTAAAACTAAATCATCAATTTCAACTCTAACCCTAAGCCTAAATGCTCTGAGTTATGACCCAAAATGCTCTCCTGACCCTAAGCCTCACCCAAAACCTCGAGTCTACCAACACAAACCCTAACCCTTATCCTAATCCTATCGCTACCCTTACCTCTAAATGCTCTCTAACCCTAACACTAAGGCGTCAATCTCATCACTAACTCTAACCCGGAATGCACTTGATTCTAACCCTAATCCTAACCCTAAAACAACCCCTAACACTGACCTTCGATTCTACGAAAGATAACCCTATACCTAACTCTAAGCCTAACACTATCCTTAAAAGCACTCGATTCTGACCCTCACCCTAAACATAACCCTGACCCCACCCCTAATTCTAACCCTAAATGCACTGGATTCTAACTATCACTCTAACCCGAAATGAGCTCGATTCTAACCCTAACACTAAATCGACAATTTCAACCCTATCCCTAAGCCTAAGTGCACTGGATTCTAACCCAAAAGCCATTCCTGACGCTAAGCCTAACCCTAAACCTCGATTCTACCAACACAAACCTTAACCCTAATCCTAACCCTACCGCTAGCACTAGCCCTAAAAGCACTTTAACCCTAACACTCAACCTAACGCTAACACTAAAACTGTGCTTGATTCTAACCGTAACCCTCACCCTAAGCCTAACCCTAAGGCTAGCCCTCGATTCTACGAAAGCTAACCCTAAACCTAACTCTAACCCTGGCACTATCTTTAAATGCTCTCGATTCTATCCCTCACCCTAAACCTAAGCCTAACCCTAAACCTAACCCTAATCCTAACAATAAATACACTGAATTCTAATCATAACTCTATCCCTAAATGTGCTTGGTTCTAACGCTAAAACTAAATCATCAATTTCAATTCTAACCCTAAGCCTAAATGCTCTGAATTATGACCCAAAATGCTCTCCTGACCCTAAGCCTCACCCAAAACCTCGAGTCTACCAACACAAACCCTAACCCTTATCCTAATCCTATCGCTACCCCTACCTCTAAATGCTATCTAACCCTAACACTAAGTCGTCAATCTCATCACTAACTCTAACCCGGAATGCACTTGATTCTAACCCTAACCCTAACCCTAACCCAACCCCTAACACTGACCTTCGATTCTACGAAAGCTAACCCTATACCTAACTCTAACTCTAACACTATCCTTAAATGCACTCGATTCTGACCCTCACCCTAAACATAACCCTGACCCCACCCCTAATTCTAACCCTAAATGCACTGGATTCTAACTATCACTCTAACCCGAAATGAGCTCGATTCTAACCCTAACACTAAATCGACAATTTCAACACTATCCCTAAGCCTAAGTGCACTGGATTCTAACCCAAAAGCCATTCCTGACGCTAAGCCTAACCCTAAACCTCGATTCTACCAACACAAACCTTAACCCTAATCCTAACCCTACCGCTAGCACTAGCCCTAAAAGCACTTTAACCCTAACACTCAACTTAACGCTAACACTAAAACTGTGCTTGATTCTAACCCTAACCCTCACCCTAAGCCTAACCCTAAGGCTAACCCTAGATTCTACGAAAGCTAACCCTAAACCTAACTCTAACCCCGGCACTATCTTTAAATGCTCTCGATTCTATCCCTCACTCTAAACCTAACCCTAACCCTAAACCTAAACCTAATTCTAACAATAAATACACTGAATTCTAATCATAACTCTATCCCTAAATGTGCTTGGTTCTAACGCTAAAACTAAATCATCAATTTCAACTCTAACCCTAAGCCTAAATGCTCTGAGTTATGACCCAAAATGCTCTCCTGACCCTAAGCCTCACCCAAAACCTCGAGTCTACCAACACAAACCCTAACCCTTATCCTAATCCTATCGCTACCCCTACCTCTAAATGCTCTCTAACCCTAACACTAAGGCGTCAATCTCATCACTAACTCTAACCCGGAATGCACTTGATTCTAACCCTAATCCTAACCCTAAAACAACCCCTAACACTGACCTTCGATTCTACGAAAGATAACCCTATACCTAACTCTAACCCTAACACTATCCTTAAATGCACTCGATTCTGACCCTCACCCTAAACATAACCCTGACCCCACCCCTAATTCTAACCCTAAATGCTCTGGATTCTAATTATCACTCTAACCCGAAATGAGCTCGATTCTAACCCTAACACTAAATCGACAATTTCAACACTATCCCTAAGCCTAAGTGCACTGGATTCTAACCCAAAAGCCATTCCTGACGCTAAGCCTAACCCTAAACCTCGATTCTACCAACACAAACCTTAACCCTAATCCTAACCCTACCGCTAGCACTAGCCCTAAAAGCACTTTAACCCTAACACTCAACCTAACGCTAACACTAAAACTGTGCTTGATTCTAACCCTAACCCTCACCCTAAGCCTAACCTTAAGGCTAACCCTAGATTCTACGAAAGCTAACCCTAAACCTACCTCTAACCCCGGCACTATCTTTAAATGCTCTCGATTCTATCCCTCACTCTAAACCTAACCCTAACCCTAAACCTAAACCTAATTCTAACAATAAATACACTGAATTCTAATCATAACTCTGTCCCTAAATGTGCTTGGTTCTAACGCTAAAACTAAATCATCAATTTCAATTCTAACCCTAAGCCTAAATGCTCTGAATTATGACCCAAAATGCTCTCCTGACCCTAAGCCTCACCCAAAACCTCGAGTCTACCAACACAAACCCTAACCCTTATCCTAATCCTATCGCTACCCCTACCTCTAAATGCTATCTAACCCTAACACTAAGTCGTCAATCTCATCACTAACTCTAACCCGGAATGCACTTGATTCTAACCCTAACCCTAACCCTAACCCAACCCCTAACACTGACCTTCGATTCTACGAAAGCTAACCCTATACCTAACTCTAACTCTAACACTATCCTTAAATGCACTCGATTCTGACCCTCACCCTAAACATAACCCTGACCCCACCCCTAATTCTAACCCTAAATGCACTGGATTCTAACTATCACTCTAACCCGAAATGAGCTCGATTCTAACCCTAACACTAAATCGACAATTTCAACACTATCCCTAAGCCTAAGTGCACTGGATTCTAACCCAAAAGCCATTCCTGACGCTAAGCCTAACCCTAAACCTCGATTCTACCAACACAAACCTTAACCCTAATCCTAACCCTACCGCTAGCACTAGCCCTAAAAGCACTTTAACCCTAACACTCAACTTAACGCTAACACTAAAACTGTGCTTGATTCTAACCCTAACCCTCACCCTAAGCCTAACCCTAAGGCTAACCCTAGATTCTACGAAAGCTAACCCTAAACCTAACTCTAACCCCGGCACTATCTTTAAATGCTCTCGATTCTATCCCTCACTCTAAACCTAACCCTAACCCTAAACCTAAACCTAATTCTAACAATAAATACACTGAATTCTAATCATAACTCTATCCCTAAATGTGCTTGGTTCTAACGCTAAAACTAAATCATCAATTTCAACTCTAACCCTAAGCCTAAATGCTCTGAGTTATGACCCAAAATGCTCTCCTGACCCTAAGCCTCACCCAAAACCTCGAGTCTACCAACACAAACCCTAACCCTTATCCTAATCCTATCGCTACCCCTACCTCTAAATGCTCTCTAACCCTAACACTAAGGCGTCAATCTCATCACTAACTCTAACCCGGAATGCACTTGATTCTAACCCTAATCCTAACCCTAAAACAACCCCTAACGCTGACCTTCGATTCTACGAAAGATAACCCTATACCTAACTCTAACCCTAACACTATCCTTAAATGCACTCGATTCTGACCCTCACCCTAAACATAACCCTGACCCCACCCCTAATTCTAACCCTAAATGCTCTGGATTCTAATTATCACTCTAACCCGAAATGAGCTCGATTCTAACCCTAACACTAAATCGACAATTTCAACACTATCCCTAAGCCTAAGTGCACTGGATTCTAACCCAAAAGCCATTCCTGACGCTAAGCCTAACCCTAAACCTCGATTCTACCAACACAAACCTTAACCCTAATCCTAACCCTACCGCTAGCACTAGCCCTAAAAGCACTTTAACCCTAACACTCAACCTAACGCTAACACTAAAACTGTGCTTGATTCTAACCCTAACCCTCACCCTAAGCCTAACCTTAAGGCTAACCCTAGATTCTACGAAAGCTAACCCTAAACCTAACTCTAACCCCGGCACTATCTTTAAATGCTCTCGATTCTATCCCTCACTCTAAACCTAACCCTAACCCTAAACCTAAACCTAATTCTAACAATAAATACACTGAATTCTAATCATAACTCTGTCCCTAAATGTGCTTGGTTCTAACGCTAAAACTAAATCATCAATTTCAACTCTAACCCTAAGCCTAAATGCTCTGAGTTATGACCCAAAATGCTCTCCTGACCCTAAGCCTCACCCAAAACCTCGAGTCTACCAACACAAACCCTAACCCTTATCCTAATCCTATCGCTACCCCTACCTCTAAATGCTCTCTATCCCTAACACTAAGGCGTCAATCTCATCACTAACTCTAACCCGGAATGCACTTGATTCTAACCCTAATCCTAAGCCTAAAACAACCCCTAACACTGACCTTCGATTCTACGAAAGATAACCCTATACCTAACTCTAACCCTAACACTATCCTTAAATGCACTCGATTCTGACCCTCACCCTAAACATAACCCTGACCCCACCCCTAATTCTAACCCTAAATGCTCTGGATTCTAATTATCACTCTAACCCGAAATGAGCTCGATTCTAACCCTAACACTAAATCGACAATTTCAACACTATCCCTAAGCCTAAGTGGACTGGATTCTAACCCAAAAGCCATTCCTGACGCTAAGCCTAACCCTAAACCTCGATTCTACCAACACAAACCTTAACCCTAATCCTAACCCTACCGCTAGCACTAGCCCTAAAAGCACTTTAACCCTAACACTCAACCTAACGCTAACACTAAAACTGTGCTTGATTCTAACCCTAACCCTCACCCTAAGCCTAACCCTAAGGCTAACCCTAGATTCTACGAAAGCTAACCCTAAACCTTACTCTAACCCCGGCACTATCTTTAAATGCTCTCGATTCTATCCCTCACTCTAAACCTAACCCTAACCCTAAACCTAACCCTAATCCTAACAATAAATACACTGAATTCTAATCATAACTCTATCCCTAAATGTGCTTGGTTCTAACGCTAAAACTAAATCATCAATTTCAACTCTCACCCTAAGCCTAAATGCTCTGAATTATGACGCAAAATGCTCTCCTGACCCTAAGCCTCACCCAAAACCTCGAGTGTACCAACACAAACCCTAACCCTTATCCTAATCCTATCGCTACCCCTACCTCTAAATGCTCTCTAACCCTAACACTAAGTCGTCAATCTCATCACTAACTCTAACCCGGAATGCACTCGATTCTAACCCAAAATGCAATCCGGACCCTACGCCTAACCCTAAACCTCGATTCTACCACCACAAACCATAACCCTAATCCTAACCCTACTCTTACCCCTACCCCTGAATGCACTCTAATCGTAAGCCTACCCCAACCCAAATACTAAAAATGCGCTTGATTCTAACCCTAATCCTAACCCTAACCCAACCCTGACCCTAATCCTAACCCTAAATGCAGGGGATTCTAACCAAAACTCTAACCCTTATGTGCTCGATTATAACCCTAACACTAAACCATCAATCTCAACATTAAGCCTAACCCTAAATGCACTCAACTCTAACCCAAAAGGCAATCCTGACCCAAAGCCTAACCCTAAACCTCGATTCTACCAACACAAACCCTAACCCTAATCCTAACCCTACTCCTATCCCTACCTCTATATGCACTCTAACCCTAACCCTTACCCAACCTCTAACACTAAAAATGCACTTGATTCTAACCCTAATCCTAACCCTAACCTTAACCCTAACACTAACCCTCGATTCTACGAAGGCTAATCCTATACCTAACTCTAAACCTAACACTATCCTTAAATGCAATCGATTCTAACCCTCATCCTAAACATAACCCTAACCCTAACCCTAATCCTAACCCTAAATGCAGTGGATTCTAACCATAACTCTAACCCTAATGTGCTCGATTATAATCCTAACACTAAATCATCAATGTCAACATTAAGCCTAACCCCAAATGCACTCAACTCTAACCCAAAAGGCAATCCTGACCCAAAGCCTAACCCTAAACCTCGATTCTACCAACACAAACCCTAACCCTAATCCTAACCCTACTCCTATCCCTACCTCTATATGCACTCTAACCCTAACCCTTACCCAACCTCTAACACTAAAAATGCACTTGATTCTAACCCTAATCCTAACCCTAACCTTAACCCTAACACTAACCCTCGATTCTACGAAGGCTAATCCTATACCTAACTCTAAACCTAACACTATCCTTAAATGCACTCGATTCTAACCCTCATCCTAAACATAACCCTAACCCTAACCCTAATCCTAACCCTAAATGCAGTGGATTCTAACCATAACTCTAACCCTAATGTGCTCGATTATAATCCTAACACTAAATCATCAATCTCAACATTAAGCCTAACCCCAAATGCACTCAACTCTAACCCAAAAGGCAATCCTGACCGAAAGCCTAACCCTAAACCTCGATTCTACCAACAGAAACCCTAACCCGAATCCTAACCCTACTCGTATCCCTACCTCTATATGCACTCTAACCCTAACCCTAACCCAACCCCTAACACTAAAAATGCACTTGATTCTAACCCTAATCCTAACCCTAACCCTCACCCTAACACTGACCTTCGATTCTACGAAAGCTAACCCTATACCTAACTCTAACCCTAACACTATCCTTAAATGCACTCGATTCTGACCCTCACCCTTAACATAACCCTGACCCCACCCCTAATTCTAACCCTAAATGCATAGGATTCTAACCATCACTCTAACCCGAAATGAGCTCGATTCTCACTCTAACACTAAATCGACAATTTCAACACTATCCCTAAGCCTAAGTGCACTGGATTCTAACCCAAAAGCCATTCCTGACCCTAAGCCTAAGCCTAAACCTCGATTCTACCAACACAAACCTGAACCCTAATCCTAACCCTATCCCTTCCACTAGCCCTAAAAGCACTTTAACCCTAATCCTCACCCTAACGCTAGCACTAAAACTGTGCTTGATTCTAACCCTAACCCTCACCCTAAGCCTAACCCTAAGGCTAACCCTCGATTCTATGAAAGCTAACCCTAAACCTAACTCTAACCATAGCACTATCTTTAAATGCTCTCGATTCTAACCCTGACCCTTAACCTAACCCTAACCCTAAACCTAACCCTAATCCTAACAATAAATGCACTGAATTCTAATCATAACTCTATCCCTAAATGTGCTTGGTTCTAACGCTAAAACTAAATCATCAATTTCAACAGTAACCCTAAGCCTAAATGCTCTGAATTGTGACCCAAAATGCTCTCCTGACCCTAAGCCTAAGCAAAAACCTCGATTCTACCAACACAAACCCTAACCCTAATCCTAACCCAACTCCTCCCCTACCCCTAAATGCACTGAAACCCTAACCCTAACCCCAACCCTAACACTAAAAATGCGCTTGATTCTAACCTTAATCCTAACCCTAACCCTAACCCTAACACTAACCCTCGATTCTACGAAGGCTAACCCTATACCTAACTCAAACCCTAACACTATCCTTAAATGCACTCGATTCTAACCCTCACCCTAAACATAACCCTAACCCTAACCCTAATCCTAACCCTAAATGCAGTGGATTCTAACCATAACTCTAACCCTAATGTGCTCGATTATAACCCTAACACTAAATCATCAATCTCAACATTAAGCCTAACCCTAAATGCACTCAACTCTAACCCAAAAGGCAATCCTGACCCTAAGCCTAACCCTAAACCTCGATTCTACCAACACAAACCCTAACCCTAATCCTAACCCTACTCGTATCCCTACCTCTATATGCACTCTAACCCTAACCCTAAACCAACCCCTAACACTGACCTTCGATTCTACGAAAGATAACCCTATACCTAACTCTAAGCCTAACACTATCCTTAAATGCACTCGATTCTGACCCTCACCCTAAACATAACCCTGACCCCACCCCTAATTCTAACCCTAAATGCACTGGATTCTAACTATCACTCTAACCCGAAATGAGCTCGATTCTAACCCTAACACTAAATCGACAATTTCAACCCTATCCCTAAGCCTAAGTGCACTGGATTCTAACCCAAAAGCCATTCCTGACGCTAAGCCTAACCCTAAACCTCGATTCTACCAACACAAACCTTAACCCTAATCCTAACCCTACCGCTAGCACTAGCCCTAAAAGCACTTTAACCCTAACACTCAACCTAACGCTAACACTAAAACTGTGCTTGATTCTAACCCTAACCCTCACCCTAAGCCTAACCCTAAGGCTAGCCCTCGATTCTACGAAAGCTAACCCTAAACCTAACTCTAACCCTGGCACTATCTTTAAATGCTCTCGATTCTATCCCTCACCCTAAACCTAACCCTAACCCTAAACCTAACCCTAATCCTAACAATAAATGCACTGAATTCTAATCATAACTCTATCCCTAAATGTGCTTGGTTCTAACGCTAAAACTAAATCATCAATTTCAACTCTAACCCTAAGCCTAAATGCTCTGAGTTATGACCCAAAATGCTCTCCTGACCCTAAGCCTCACCCAAAACCTCGAGTCTACCAACACAAACCCTAACCCTTATCCTAATCCTATCGCTACCCCTACCTCTAAATGCTCTCTAACCCTAACACTAAGGCGTCAATCTCATCACTAACTCTAACCCGGAATGCACTTGATTCTAACCCTAATCCTAACCCTAACCCAACCCCTAACACTGACCTTCGATTCTACGAAAGCTAACCCTATACCTAACTCTAACCCTAACACTATCCTTAAATGCACTCGATTCTGACCCTCACCCTAAACATAACCCTGAACCCACCCCTAATTCTAACCCTAAATGCACTGGATTCTAATTATCACTCTAACCCGAAATGAGCTCGATTCTAACCCTAACACTAAATCGACAATTTCAACACTATCCCTAAGCCTAAGTGCACTGGATTCTAACCCAAAAGCCATTCCTGACGCTAAGCCTAACCCTAAACCTCGATTCTACCAACACAAACCTTAACCCTAATCCTAACCCTACCGCTAGCACTAGCCCTAAAAGCACTTTAACCCTAACACTCAACCTAACGCTAACACTTAAACTGTGCTTGATTCTAACCCTAACCCTCACCCTAAGCCTAACCCTAAGGCTAACCCTCGATTCTACGAAAGCTAACCCTAAACCTAACTCTAACCCTGGCACTATCTTTAAATGCTCTCGATTCTATCCCTCACTCTAAACCTAACCCTAACCCTAAACCTAACCCTAATCCTAACAATAAATACACTGAATTCTAATCATAACTCTATCCCTAAATGTGCTTGGTTCTAACGCTAAAACTAAATCATCAATTTCAACTCTCACCCTAAGCCTAAATGCTCTGAATTATGACCCAAAATGCTCTCCTGACCCTAAGCCTCACCCAAAACCTCGAGTCTACCAACACAAACCCTATCCCTTATCCTAATCCTATCGCTACCCCTACCTCTAAATGCTCTCTAACCCTAACACTAAGTCGTCAATCTCATCACTAACTCTAACCCGGAATGCACTCGATTCTAACCCAAAATGCAATCCGGACCCTACGCCTAACCCTAAACCTCGATTCTACCACCACAAACCATAACCCTAATCCTAACCCTACTCTTACCCCTACCCCTGAATGCACTCTAATCGTAAGCCTACCCCAACCCAAATACTAAAAATGCGCTTGATTCTAACCCTAATCCTAACCCTAACCCAACCCTGACCCTAATCCTAACCCTAAATGCAGGGGATTCTAACCAAAACTCTAACCCTTATGTGCTCGATTATAACCCTAACACTAAACCATCAATCTCAACATTAAGCCTAACCCTAAATGCACTCAACTCTAACCCAAAAGGCAATCCTGACCCTAAGCCTAACCCTAAACCTCGATTCTACCAACACAAACCCTAACCCTAATCCTAACCCTACTCGTATCCCTACATCTATATGCACTCTAACCCTAACCCTAACCCAACCCCTAACACTGACCTTCGATTCTACGAAAGCTAACCCTATACCTAACTCTAACCCTAACACTATCCTTAAATGCACTCGATTCTGACCCTCACCCTAAACATAACCCTGAACCCACCCCTAATTCTAACCCTAAATGCATAGGATTCTAACCATCACTCTAACCCGAAATGAGCTCGATTCTAACTCTAACACTAAATCGACCATTTCAACACTATCCCTAAGCCTAAGTGCACTGGATTCTAACCCAAAAGCCATTCCTGACCCTAAGCCTAAGCCTAAACCTCGATTCTACCAACACAAACCTGAACCCTAATCCTAACCCTATCCCTTCCACTAGCCCTAAAAGCACTTTAACCCTAATCCTCACCCTAACGCTAGCACTAAAACTGTGCTTGATTCTAACCCTAACCCTCACCCTAAGCCTAACCCTAAGGCTAACCCTCGATTCTATGAAAGCTAACCCTAAACCTAACTCTAACCATAGCACTATCTTTAAATGCTCTCGATTCTAACCCTGACCCTTAACCTAACCCTAACCCTAAACCTAACCCTAATCCTAACAATAAATGCACTGAATTCTAATCATAACTCCATCCCTAAATGTGCTTGGTTCTAACGCTAAAACTAAATCATCAATTTCAACTCTAACCCTTAGCCTAAATGCTCTGAATTATGACCCAAAATGCTCTCCTGACCCTAAGCCTCACCCAAAACCTCGAGTCTACCATCAAAAACCCTAACCCTAATCCTAATCCTATCGCTACCCCTACCTCTAAATCCTCTCTAACCCTAACACTAACCCTAACCCTAACACTAAAAAGGCGCGTGATTCTAACCCCTGCCCTACCCCTACCCCTAACCCTAGCGAATTGTAACCATATCTCTAACCCTAAATGTTCTCGATTCTAACCCTAACACTAAATCGTCAATGTCATCACTAACTCTAACCCGGAATGCACTCGATTCTAACCCAAAATGCAATCCGGACCCTACGCCTAACCCTCAACCTCGATTCTACCACCACAAACCGTAACCCTAATCCTAACCCTACTCCTACCCCTACGCCTGAATGCACTCTAATCGTAAGGCTACCCCAACCCTAATACTAAAAATGCGCTTGATTTTAAACCGAACCCGAACCCTAACCCTAACCCTAACCCTCGATTCTACGAAATCTCACCCTAAACCTATATCTAACACAAACACGATCCTTAAATAGTCTCGATTCAAACCCTGACCCTAATAACTCTTACCCTACCCCTAACCTTAAACCTAACCCTAAATGCACTGAATTCTAACCATAACTATATCCCTAAATGTGCTTGATTCTAGCGCTGAAAGTAAATCATCAATTTCAACAGTAACCCTAAGCCTAAATGCTCTGAATTGTGACCCAAAATGCTCTCCTGACCCTAAGCCTAAGCCAAAACCTCGATTCTACCAACACAAACCCTAACCCTAATCCTAACCCAACTCCTCCCCTACCCCTAAATGCACTCAAACCCTAACCCTAACCCCAAACCTAACACTAAAAATGCGCTTGATTCTAACCCTAATCCTAATCCTAACCCTAACCCTAACACTAACCCTCGATTCTACGAAGGCTAACCCTATACCTAACTCAAACCCTAACACTATCCTTAAATGCACTCGATTCTAACCCTCACCCTAAACATAATCCTAACCCTAACCCTAATCCTAACCCTAAATGCAGTGGATTCTAACCATAACTCTAACCCTAATGTGCTCGATTATAACCCTAACACTAAATCATCAATCTCAACATTAAGCCTAACCCTAAATGCACTCAACTTTAACCCAAAAGGCAATCCTGACCCTAAGCCTAACCCTAAACCTCGATTCTACCAACACAAACCCTAACCCTAATCCTAACCCTACTCGTATCCCTACCTCTATATGCACTCTAACCCTAACCCTAACCCAACCCCTAACACTGACCTTCGATTCTACGAAAGCTAACCCTATACCTAACTGTAACCTTAACACTATCCTTAAATGCACTCGATTCTGACCCTCACCCCAAACATAACCCTGACCCCACCCCTAATTCTAACCCTAAATGCACTGGATTCTAACTATCACTCTAACCCGAAATGAGCCCGATTCTAACCCTAACACTAAATCGACAATTTCAACACTATCCCTAAGCCTAAGTGCACTGGATTCTAACCCAAAAGCCATTCCTGACGCTAAGCCTAACCCTAAACCTCGATTCTACCAACACAAACCTTAACCCTAATCCTAACCCTACCGCTAGCACTAGCCCTAAAAGCACTTTAACCCTAACACTCAACCTAACGCTAACACTAAAACTGTGCTTGATTCTAACCCTAACCCTCACCCTAAGCCTAACCCTAAGGCTAACCCTCGATTCTACGAAGGCTAACCCTAAACCTAACTCTAACCCTGGCACTATCTTTAAATGCTCTCGATTCTATCCCTCACCCTAAACCTAACCCTAACCCTAAACCTAACCCTAATCCTAACAATAAATGCACTGAATTCTAATCATAACTCTATCCCTAAATGTGCTTGGTTCTAACGCTAAAACTAAATCATCAATTTCAACTCTAACCCTAAGCCTAAATGCTCTGAGTTATGACCCAAAATGCTCTCCTGACCCTAAGCCTCACCCAAAAACCTCGAGTCTACCAACACAAACCCTAACCCTTATCCTAATCCTATCGCTACCCCTACCTCTAAATGCTCTCTAACCCTAACACTAAGGCGTCAATCTCATCACTAACTCTAACCCGGAATGCACTTGATTCTAACCCTAATCCTAACCCTAAAACAACCCCTAACACTGACCTTCGATTCTACGAAAGCTAACCCTATACCTAACTCTAACCCTAACACTATCCTTAAATGCACTCGATTCTGACCCTCACCCTAAACATAACCCTGACCCCACCCCTAATTCTAACCCTAAATGCACTGGATTCTAACTATCACTCTAACCCGAAATGAGCTCGATTCTAACCCTAACACTAAATCGACAATTTCAACCCTATCCCTAAGCCTAAGTGCACTGGATTCTAACCCAAAAGCCATTCCTGACGCTAAGCCTAAGCCTAAACCTCGATTCTACCAACACAAACCTTAACCCTAATCCTAACCCAACCGCTAGCACTAGCCCTAAAAGCACTTTAACCCTAACACTCAACCTAACGCTAACACTAAAACTGTGCTTGATTCTAACCGTAACCCTCACCCTAAGCCTAACCCTAAGGCTAGCCCTCGATTCTACGAAAGCTAACCCTAAACCTAACTCTAACCCTGGCACTATCTTTAAATGCTCTCGATTCTATCCCTCACCCTGAACCTAAGCCTAACCGTAAACCTAACCTAATCCTAACAATAAATACACTGAATTCTAATCATAACTCTATCCCTAAATGTGCTTGGTTCTAACGCTAAAACTAATCATCAATTTCAATTCTAACCCTAAGCCTAAATGCTCTGAATTATGACCCAAAATGCTCTCCTGACCCTAAGCCTCACCCAAAACCTCGAGTCTACCAACACAAACCCTAACCCTTATCCTAATCCTATCGCTACCCCTACCTCTAAATGCTATCTAACCCTAACACTAAATCGTCAGTCTCATCACTAACTCTAACCCGGAATGCACTTGATTCTAACCCTAATCCTAACCCTAACCGAACCCCTAACACTGACCTTCGATTCTAAGAAAGATAACCCTATACCTAACTCTAACCCTAACACTATCCTTAAATGCACTCGATTCTGACCCTCACCCTAAACATAACCCTGACCCCACCCCTAATTCTAACCCTAAATGCACTGGATTCTAACTATCACTCTAACCCGAAATGAGCTCGATTCTAACCCTAACACTAAATCGACAATTTCAACACTATCCCTAAGCCTAAGTGCACTGGATTCTAACCCAAAAGCCATTCCTGACGCTAAGCCTAACCCTAAACCTCGATTCTACCAACACAAACCTTAACCCTAATCCTAACCCTACCGCTAGCACTAGCCCTAAAAGCACTTTAACCCTAACACTCAACCTAACGCTAACACTAAAACTGTGCTTGATTCTAACCCTAACCCTCACCCTAAGCCTAACCCTAAGGCTAACCCTAGATTCTACGAAAGCTAACCTTAAACCTAACTCTAACCCCGGCACTATCTTTAAATGCTCTCGATTCTATCCCTCACTCTAAACCTAACCCTAACCCTAAACCTAAACCTAATTCTAACAATAAATACACTGAATTCTAATCATAACTCTATCCCTAAATGTGCTTGGTTCTAACGCTAAAACTAAATCATCAATTTCAACTCTAACCCTAAGCCTAAATGCTCTGAGTTATGACCCAAAATGCTCTCCTGACCCTAAGCCTCACCCAAAACCTCGAGTCTACCAACACAAACCCTAACCCTTATCCTAATCCTATCGCTACCCCTACCTCTAAATGCTCTCTAACCCTAACACTAAGGCGTCAATCTCATCACTAACTCTAACCCGGAATGCACTTGATTCTAACCCTAATCCTAACCCTAAACAACCCCTAACACTGACCTTCGATTCTACGAAAGATAACCCTATACCTAACTCTAACCCTAACACTATCCTTAAATGCACTCGATTCTGACCCTCACCCTAAACATAACCCTGACCCCACCCCTAATTCTAACCCTAAATGCTCTGGATTCTAACTATCACTCTAACCCGAAATGAGCTCGATTCTAACCCTAACACTAAATCGACAATTTCAACACTATCCCTAAGCCTAAGTGCACTGGATTCTAACCCAAAAGCCATTCCTGACGCTAAGCCTAACCCTAAACCTCGATTCTACCAACACAAACCTTAACCCTAATCCTAACCCTACCGCTAGCACTAGCCCTAAAAGCACTTTAACCCTAACACTCAACCTAACGCTAACACTAAAACTGTGCTTGATTCTAACCCTAACCCTCACCCTAAGCCTAACCCTAAGGCTAACCCTAGATTCTACGAAAGCTAACCCTAAACCTAACTCTAACCCCGGCACTATCTTTAAATGCTCTCGATTCTATCCCTCACTCTAAACCTAACCCTAACCCTAAACCTAACCCTAATCCTAACAATAAATACACTGAATTCTAATCATAACTCTATCCCTAAATGTGCTTGGTTCTAACGCTAAAACTAAATCATCAATTTCAACTCTCACCCTAAGCCTAAATGCTCTGAATTATGACCCAAAATGCTCTCCTGACCCTAAGCCTCACCCAAAACCTCGAGTCTACCAATACAAACCCTAACCCTTATCCTAATCCTATCGCTACCCCTACCTCTAAATGCTCTCTAACCCTAACACTAAGTCGTCAATCTCATCACTAACTCTAACCCGGAATGCACTCGATTCTAACCCAAAATGCAATCCGGACCCTACGCCTAACCCTAAACCTCGATTCTACCACCACAAACCATAACCCTAATCCTAACCCTACTCTTACCCCTACCCCTGAATGCACTCTAATCGTAAGCCTACCCCAACCCAAATACTAAAAATGCGCTTGATTCTAACCCTAATCCTAACCCTAACCCAACCCTGACCCTACTAACCCTAAATGCAGGGGATTCTAACCAAAACTCTAACCCTTATGTGCTCGATTATAACCCTAACACTAAACCATCAATCTCAACATTAAGCCTAACCCTAAATGCACTCAACTCTAACCCAAAAGGCAATCCTGACCCAAAGCCTAACCCTAAACCTCGATTCTACCAACACAAACCCTAACCCTAATCCTAACCCTACTCCTATCCCTACCTCTATATGCACTCTAACCCTAACCCTTACCCAACCTCTAACACTAAAAATGCACTTGATTCTAACCCTAATCCTAACCCTAACCTTAACCCTAACACTAACCCTCGATTCTACGAAGGCTAATCCTATACCTAACTCTAAACCTAACACTATCCTTAAATGCACTCGATTCTAACCCTCATCCTAAACATAACCCTAACCCTAACCCTAATCCTAACCCTAAATGCAGTGGATTCTAACCATAACTCTAACCCTAATGTGCTCGATTATAATCCTAACACTAAATCATCAATCTCAACATTAAGCCTAACCCCAAATGCACTCAACTCTAACCCAAAAGGCAATCCTGACCGAAAGCCTAACCCTAAACCTCGATTCTACCAACAGAAACCCTAACCCGAATCCTAACCCTACTCGTATCCCTACTTCTATATGCACTCTAACCCTAACCCTAACCCAACCCCTAACACTAAAAATGCACTTGATTCTAACCCTAATCCTAACCCTAACCCTCACCCTAACACTGACCTTCGATTCTACGAAAGCTAACCCTATACCTAACTCTAACCCTAACACTATCCTTAAATGCACTCGATTCTGACCCTCACCCTTAACATAACCCTGACCCCACCCCTAATTCTAACCCTAAATGCATAGGATTCTAACCATCACTCTAACCCGAAATGAGCTCGATTCTCACTCTAACACTAAATCGACAATTTCAACACTATCCCTAAGCCTAAGTGCACTGGATTCTAACCCAAAAGCCATTCCTGACCCTAAGCCTAAGCCTAAACCTCGATTCTACCAACACAAACCTGAACCCTAATCCTAACCCTATCCCTTCCACTAGCCCTAAAAGCACTTTAACCCTAATCCTCACCCTAACGCTAGCACTAAAACTGTGCTTGATTCTAACCCTAACCCTCACCCTAAGCCTAACCCTAAGGCTAACCCTCGATTCTATGAAAGCTAACCCTAAACCTAACTCTAACCATAGCACTATCTTTAAATGCTCTCGATTCTAACCCTGACCCTTAACCTAACCCTAACCCTAAACCTAACCCTAATCCTAACAATAAATGCACTGAATTCTAATCATAACTCTATCCCTAAATGTGCTTGGTTCTAACGCTAAAACTAAATCATCAATTTCAACAGTAACCCTAAGCCTAAATGCTCTGAATTGTGACCCAAAATGCTCTCCTGACCCTAAGCCTAAGCAAAAACCTCGATTCTACCAACACAAACCCTAACCCTAATCCTAACCCAACTCCTCCCCTACCCCTAAATGCACTGAAACCCTAACCCTAACCCCAACCCTAACACTAAAAATGCGCTTGATTCTAACCTTAATCCTAACCCTAACCCTAACCCTAACACTAACCCTCGATTCTACGAAGGCTAACCCTATACCTAACTCAAACCCTAACACTATCCTTAAATGCACTCGATTCTAACCCTCACCCTAAACATAACCCTAACCCTAACCCTAATCCTAACCCTAAATGCAGTGGATTCTAACCATAACTCTAACCCTAATGTGCTCGATTATAACCCTAACACTAAATCATCAATCTCAACATTAAGCCTAACCCTAAATGCACTCAACTCTAACCCAAAAGGCAATCCTGACCCTAAGCCTAACCCTAAACCTCGATTCTACCAACACAAACCCTAACCCTAATCCTAACCCTACTCGTATCCCTACCTCTATATGCACTGTAACCCTAACCCTAAACCAACCCCTAACACTGACCTTCGATTCTACGAAAGATAACCCTATACCTAACTCTAAGCCTAACACTATCCTTAAATGCACTCGATTCTGACCCTCACCCTAAACATAACCCTGACCCCACCCCTAATTCTAACCCTAAATGCACTGGATTCTAACTATCACTCTAACCCGAAATGAGCTCGATTCTAACCCTAACACTAAATCGACAATTTCAACCCTATCCCTAAGCCTAAGTGCACTGGATTCTAACCCAAAAGCCATTCCTGACGCTAAGCCTAACCCTAAACCTCGATTCTACCAACACAAACCTTAACCCTAATCCTAACCCTACCGCTAGCACTAGCCCTAAAAGCACTTTAACCCTAACACTCAACCTAACGCTAACACTAAAACTGTGCTTGATTCTAACCGTAACCCTCACCCTAAGCCTAACCCTAAGGCTAGCCCTCGATTCTACGAAAGCTAACCCTAAACCTAACTCTAACCCTGGCACTATCTTTAAATGCTCTCGATTCTATCCCTCACCCTAAACCTAACCCTAACCCTAAACCTAACCCTAATCCTAACAATAAATGCACTGAATTCTAATCATAACTCTATCCCTAAATGTGCTTGGTTCTAACGCTAAAACTAAATCATCAATTTCAACTCTAACCCTAAGCCTAAATGCTCTGAGTTATGACCCAAAATGCTCTCCTGACCCTAAGCCTCACCGAAAACCTCGAGTCTACCAACACAAACCCTAACCCTTATCCTAATCCTATCGCTACCCCTACCTCTAAATGCTCTCTAACCCTAACACTAAGGCGTCAATCTCATCACTAACTCTAACCCGGAATGCACTTGATTCTAACCCTAATCCTAACCCTAACCCAACCCCTAACACTGACCTTCGATTCTACGAAAGCTAACCCTATACCTAACTCTAACCCTAACACTATCCTTAAATGCACTCGATTCTGACCCTCACCCTAAACATAACCCTGAACCCACCCCTAATTCTAACCCTAAATGCACTGGATTCTAATTATCACTCTAACCCGAAATGAGCTCGATTCTAACCCTAACACTAAATCGACAATTTCAACACTATCCCTAAGCCTAAGTGCACTGGATTCTAACCCAAAAGCCATTCCTGACGCTAAGCCTAACCCTAAACCTCGATTCTACCAACACAAACCTTAACCCTAATCCTAACCCTACCGCTAGCACTAGCCCTAAAAGCACTTTAACCCTAACACTCAACCTAACGCTAACACTTAAACTGTGCTTGATTCTAACCGTAACCCTCACCCTAAGCCTAACCCTAAGGCTAACCCTCGATTCTACGAAAGCTAACCCTAAACCTAACTCTAACCCTGGCACTATCTTTAAATGCTCTCGATTCTATCCCTCACCCTAAACCTAAGCCTAACCCTAAACCTAACCCTAATCCTAACAATAAATACACTGAATTCTAATCATAACTCTATCCCTAAATGTGCTTGGTTCTAACGCTAAAACTAAATCTTCAATTTCAACTCTAACCCTAAGCCTAAATGCTCTGAATTATGACCCAAAATGCTCTCCTGACCCTAAGCCTCACCCAAAACCTCGAGTCTACCAACACAAACCCTAACCCTTATCCTAATCCTATCGCTACCCCCTACCTCTAAATGCTCTCTAACCGTAACACTAAGTCGTCAATCTCATCACTAACTCTAACCCGGAATGTACTTGATTCTAACCCTAATCCTAACCCTAACCCAACCCCTAACACTGACCTTCGATTCTAAGAAAGATAACCCTATACCTAACTCTAACCCTAACACTATCCTTAAATGCACTCGATTCTGACCCTCACCCTAAACATAACCCTGAACCCACCCCTAATTCTAACCCTAAATGCACTGGATTCTAACTATCACTCTAACCCGAAATGAGCTCGATTCTAACCCTAACACTAAATTGACAATTTCAACACTATCCCTAAGCCTAAGTGCACTGGATTCTAACCCAAAAGCCATTCCTGACGCTAAGCCTAACCCTAAACCTCGATTCTACCAACACAAACCTTAACCCTAATCCTAACCCTAGCCGCTAGCACTAGCCCTAAAAGCACTTTAACCCTAACACTCAACCTAACGCTAACACTAAAACTGTGCTTGATTCTAACCCTAACCCTCACCCTAAGCCTAACCCTAAGGCTAACCCTCGATTCTACGAAAGCTAACCCTAAACTTAACTCTAACCCTGGCACTATCTTTAAATGCTCTCGATTCTATCCCTCACCCTAAACCTATCCCTAACCCTAAACCTAACCCTAATCCTAACAATAAATACACTGAATTCTAATTATAACTCTATCCCTAAATGTGCTTGGTTCTAACGCTAAAACTAAATCATCAATTTCAACTCTCACCCTAAGCCTAAATGCTCTGAATTATGACCCAAAATGCTCTCCTGACCCTAAGCCTCACCCAAAACCTCGAGTCTACCAACACAAACCCTATCCCTTATCCTAATCCTATCGCTACCCCTACCTCTAAATGCTCTCTAACCCTAACACTAAGTCGTCAATCTCATCACTAACTCTAACCCGGAATGCACTCGATTCTAACCCAAAATGCAATCCGGACCCTACGCCTAACCCTAAACCTCGATTCTACCACCACAAACCATAACCCTAATCCTAACCCTACTCTTACCCCTACCCCTGAATGCACTCTAATCGTAAGCCTACCCCAACCCAAATACTAAAAATGCGCTTGATTCTAACCCTAATCCTAACCCTAACCCAACCCTGACCCTAATCCTAACCCTAAATGCAGGGGATTCTAACCAAAACTCTAACCCTTATGTGCTCGATTATAACCCTAACACTAAACCATCAATCTCAACATTAAGCCTGACCCTAAATGCACTCAACTCTAACCCAAAAGGCAATCCTGACCCTAAGCCTAATCCTAAACCTCGATTCTACCAACACAAACCCTAACCCTAATCCTAACCCTACTCGTATCCCTACATCTATATGCACTCTAACCCTAACCCTAACCCAACCCCTAACACTGTCCTTCGATTCTACGAAAGCTAACCCTATACCTAACTCTAACCCTAACACCATCCTTAAATGCACTCGATTCTGACCCTCACCCTAAACATAACCCTGAACCCACCCCTAATTCTAACCCTAAATGCATAGGATTCTAACCATCACTCTAACCCGAAATGAGCTCGATTCTAACTCTAACACTAAATCGACCATTTCAACACTATCCCTAAGCCTAAGTGCACTGGATTCTAACCCAAAAGCCATTCCTGACCCTAAGCCTAAGCCTAAACCTCGATTCTACCAACACAAACCTGAACCCTAATCCTAACCCTATCCCTTCCACTAGCCCTAAAAGCACTTTAACCCTAATCCTCACCCTAACGCTAGCAATAAAACTGTGCTTGATTCTAACCCTAACCCTCACCCTAAGCCTAACCCTAAGGCTAACCCTCGATTCTATGAAAGCTAACCCTAAACCTAACTCTAACCATAGCACTATCTTTAAATGCTCTCGATTCTAACCCTGACCCTTAACCTAACCCTAACCCTAAACCTAACCCTAATCCTAACAATAAATGCACTGAATTCTAATCATAACTCCATCCCTAAATGTGCTTGGTTCTAACGCTAAAACTAAATCATCAATTTCAACTCTAACCCTTAGCCTAAATGCTCTGAATTATGACCCCAAAATGCTCTCCTGACCCTAAGCCTCACCCAAAACCTCGAGTCTACCAACAAAAACCCTAACCCTAATCCTAATCCTATCGCTACCCCTACCTCTAAATCCTCTCTAACCCTAACACTAACCCTAACCCTAACAGCTAAAAAGGCGCGTGATTCTAACCCCTGCCCTACCCCTACCCCTAACCCTAACCCTAGCGAATTGTAACCATAACTCTAACCCTAAATGTTCTCGATTCTAACCCTAACACTAAATCGTCAATGTCATCACTAACTCTAACCCGGAATGCACACGATTCTAACCCAAAATGCAATCCGGACCCTACGCCTAACCCTCAACCTCGATTCTACCACCACAAACCGTAACCCTAATCCTAACCCTACTCCTACCCCTACGCCTGAATGCACTCTAATCGTAAGGCTACCCCAACCCTAATACTAAAAATGCGCTTGATTTTAAACCGAACCCGAACCCTAACCCTAACCCTAACCCTCGATTCTACGAAATCTCACCCTAAACCTATATCTAACACAAACACGATCCTTAAATAGTCTCGATTCAAACCCTGACCCTAATAACTCTTACCCTACCCCTAACCTTAAACCTAACCCTAAATGCACTGAATTCTAACCATAACTATATCCCTAAATGTGCTTGATTCTAGCGCTGAAAGTAAATCATCAATTTCAACAGTAACCCTAAGGCTAAATGCTCTGAATTGTGACCCAAAATGCTCTCCTGACCCTAAGCCTAAGCCAAAACCTCGATTCTACCAACACAAACCCTAACCCTAATCCTAACCAAACTCCTCCCCTACCCCTAAATGCACTCAAACCCTAACCCTAACCCCAACCCTAACACTAAAAATGCGCTTGATTCTAACCCTAATCCTAATCCTAACCCTAACCCTAACACTAACCCTCGATTCTACGAAGGCTAACCCTATACCTAACTCAAACCCTAACACTATCCTTAAATGCACTCGATTCTAACCCTCACCCTAAACATAATCCTAACCCTAACCCTAATCCTAACCCTAAATGCAGTGGATTCTAACCATAACTCTAACCCTAATGTGCTCGATTATAACCCTAACACTAAATCATCAATCTCAACATTAAGCCTAACCCTAAATGCACTCAACTCTAACCCAAAAGGCAATCCTGACCCTAAGCCTAACCCTAAACCTCGATTCTACCAACACAAACCCTAACCCTAATCCTAACCCTACTCGTATCCCTACCTCTATATGCACTCTAACCCTAACCCTAACCCAACCCCTAACACTGACCTTCGATTCTACGAAAGCTAACCCTATACCTAACTCTAACCCTAACACTATCCTTAAATGCACTCGATTCTGACCCTCACCCTAAACATAACCCTGACCCCACCCCTAATTCTAACCCTAAATGCACTGGATTCTAACTATCACTCTAACCCGAAATGAGCCCGATTCTAACCCTAACACTAAATCGACAATTTCAACACTATCCCTAAGCCTAAGTGCACTGGATTCTAACCCAAAAGCCATTCCTGACGCTAAGCCTAACCCTAAACCTCGATTCTACCAACACAAACCTTAACCCTAATCCTAACCCTACCGCTAGCACTGGCCCTAAAAGCACTTTAACCCTAACACTCAACCTAACGCTAACACTAAAACTGTGCTTGATTCTAACCCTAACCCTCACCCTAAGCCTAACCCTAAGGCTAACCCTCGATTCTACGAAGGCTAACCCTAAACCTAACTCTAACCCTGGCACTATCTTTAAATGCTCTCGATTCTATCCCTCACCCTAAACCTAACCCTAACCCTAAACCTAACCCTAATCCTAACAATAAATGCACTGAATTCTAATCATAACTCTATCCCTAAATGTGCTTGGTTCTAACGCTAAAACTAAATCATCAATTTCAACTCTAACCCTAAGCCTAAATGCTCTGAGTTATGACCCAAAATGCTCTCCTGACCCTAAGCCTCACCCAAAACCTCGAGTCTACCAACACAAACCCTAACCCTTATCCTAATCCTATCGCTACCCCTACCTCTAAATGCTCTCTAACCCTAACACTAAGGCGTCAATCTCATCACTAACTCTAACCCGGAATGCACTTGATTCTAACCCTAATCCTAACCCTAACCCAACCCCTAACACTGACCTTCGATTCTAAGAAAGATAACCCTATACCTAACTCTAACCCTAACACTATCCTTAAATGCACTCGATTCTGACCCTCACCCTAAACATAACCCTGAACCCACCCCTAATTCTAACCCTAAATGCACTGGATTCTAACTATCACTCTAACCCGAAATGAGCTCGAT
The DNA here is from genome assembly GCF_028372415.1 of Notamacropus eugenii. Taxonomy (NCBI): domain Eukaryota; kingdom Metazoa; phylum Chordata; class Mammalia; order Diprotodontia; family Macropodidae; genus Notamacropus; species Notamacropus eugenii. Next base: position 11,910 of record NW_027325225.1, on the reverse strand, counting down.
TCTAACCCTAACACTAAATCGACAATTTCAACACTATCCCTAAGCCTAAGTGCACTGGATTCTAACCCAAAAGCCATTCCTGACGCTAAGCCTAACCCTAAACCTCGATTCTACCAACACAAACCTTAACCCTAATCCTAACCCTACCGCTAGCACTAGCCCTAAAAGCACTTTAACCCTAACACTCAACCTAACGCTAACACTAAAACTGTGCTTGATTCTAACCCTAACCCTCACCCTAAGCCTAACCCTAAGGCTAACCCTCGATTCTACGAAAGCTAACCCTAAACTTAACTCTAACCCTGGCACTATCTTTAAATGCTCTCGATTCTATCCCTCACTCTAAACCTAACCCTAACCCTAAATCTAACCCTAATCCTAACAATAAATACACTGAATTCTAATCATAACTCTATCCCTAAATGTGCTTGGTTCTAACGCTAAAACTAAATCATCAATTTCAACTCTCACCCTAAGCCTAAATGCTCTGAATTATGACCCAAAATGCTCTCCTGACCCTAAGCCTCACCCAAAACCTCGAGTCTACCAACACAAACCCTATCCCTTATCCTAATCCTATCGCTACCCCTACCTCTAAATGCTCTCTAACCCTAACACTAAGGCGTCAATCTCATCACTAACTCTTACCCGGAATGCACTCGATTCTAACCCAAAATGCAATCCGGACCCTACGCCTAACCCTAAACCTCGATTCTACCACCACAAACCATAACCCTAATCCTAACCCTACTCTTACCCCTACCCCTGAATGCACTCTAATCGTAAGCCTACCCCAACCCAAATACTAAAAATGCGCTTGATTCTAACCCTAATCCTAACCCTAACCCAACCCTGACCCTAATCCTAACCCTAAATGCAGGGGATTCTAACCAAAACTCTAACCCTTATGTGCTCGATTATAACCCTAACACTAAACCATCAATCTCAACATTAAGCCTAACCCTAAATGCACTCAACTCTAACCCAAAAGGCAATCCTGACCCTAAGCCTAACCCTAAACCTCGATTCTACCAACACAAACCCTAACCCTAATCCTAACCCTACTCGTATCCCTACATCTATATGCACTCTAACCCTAACCCTAACCAAACCCCTAACACTGACCTTCGATTCTACGAAAGCTAACCCTATACCTAACTCTAACCCTAACACTATCCTTAAATGCACTCGATTCTGACCCTCACCCTAAACATAACCCTGAACCCACCCCTAATTCTAACCCTAAATGCATAGGATTCTAACCATCACTCTAACCCGAAATGAGCTCGATTCTAACTCTAACACTAAATCGACCATTTCAACACTATCCCTAAGCCTAAGTGCACTGGATTCTAACCCAAAAGCCATTCCTGACCCTAAGCCTAAGCCTAAACCTCGATTCTACCAACACAAACCTGAACCCTAATCCTAACCCTATCCCTTCCACTAGCCCTAAAAGCACTTTAACCCTAATCCTCACCCTAACGCTAGCACTAAAACTGTGCTTGATTCTAACCCTCACCCTCACCCTAAGCCTAACCCTAAGGCTAACCCTCGATTCTATGAAAGCTAACCCTAAACCTAACTCTAACCATAGCACTATCTTTAAATGCTCTCGATTCTAACCCTGACCCTTAACCTAACCCTAACCCTAAACCTAACCCTAATCCTAACAATAAATGCACTGAATTCTAATCATAACTCCATCCCTAAATGTGCTTGGTTCTAACGCTAAAACTAAATCATCAATTTCAACTCTAACCCTTAGCCTAAATGCTCTGAATTATGACCCAAAATGCTCTCCTGACCCTAAGCCTCACCCAAAACCTCGAGTCTACCAACAAAAACCCTAACCCTAATCCTAATCCTATCGCTACCCCTACCTCTAAATCCTCTCTAACCCTAACACTAACCCTAACCCGAACACTAAAAAGGCGCGTGATTCTAACCCCTGCCCTACCCCTACCCCTAACCCTAACCCTAGCGAATTGTAACCATAACTCTAACCCTAAATGTTCTCGATTCTAACCCTAACACTAAATCGTCAATGTCATCACTAACTCTAACCCGGAATGCACTCGATTCTAACCCAAAATGCAATCCGGACCCTACGCCTAACCCTCAACCTCGATTCTACCACCACAAACCGTAACCCTAATCCTAACCCTACTCCTACCCCTACGCCTGAATGCACTCTAATCGTAAGGCTACCCCAACCCTAATACTAAAAATGCGCTTGATTTTAAACCGAACCCGAACCCTAACCCTAACCCTAACCCTCGATTCTACGAAATCTCACCCTAAACCTATATCTAACACAAACACGATCCTTAAATAGTCTCGATTCAAACCCTGACCCTAATAACTCTTACCCTACCCCTAACCTTAAACCTAACCCTAAATGCACTGAATTCTAACCATAACTATATCCCTAAATGTGCTTGATTCTAGCGCTGAAAGTAAATCATCAATTTCAACAGTAACCCTAAGGCTAAATGCTCTGAATTGTGACCCAAAATGCTCTCCTGACCCTAAGCCTAAGCCAAAACCTCGATTCTACCAACACAAACCCTAACCCTAATCCTAACCCAACTCCTCCCCTACCCCTAAATGCACTCAAACCCTAACCCTAACCCCAACCCTAACACTAAAAATGCGCTTGATTCTAACCCTAATCCTAATCCTAACCCTAACCCTAACACTAACCCTCGATTCTACGAAGGCTAACCCTATACCTAACTCAAACCCTAACACTATCCTTAAATGCACTCGATTCTAACCCTCACCCTAAACATAATCCTAACCCTAACCCTAATCCTAACCCTAAATGCAGTGGATTCTAACCATAACTCTAACCCTAATGTGCTCGATTATAACCCTAACACTAAATCATCAATCTCAACATTAAGCCTAACCCTAAATGCACTCAACTCTAACCCAAAAGGCAATCCTGACCCTAAGCCTAACCCTAAACCTCGATTCTACCAACACAAACCCTAACCCTAATCCTAACCCTACTCGTATCCCTACCTCTATATGCACTCTAACCCTAACCCTAACCCAACCCCTAACACTGACCTTCGATTCTACGAAAGCTAACCCTATACCTAACTCTAACCCTAACACTATCCTTAAATGCACTCGATTCTGACCCTCACCCTAAACATAACCCTGACCCCACCCCTAATTCTAACCCTAAATGCACTGGATTCTAACTATCACTCTAACCCGAAATGAGCCCGATTCTAACCCTAACACTAAATCGACAATTTCAACACTATCCCTAAGCCTAAGTGCACTGGATTCTAACCCAAAAGCCATTCCTGACGCTAAGCCTAACCCTAAACCTCGATTCTACCAACACAAACCTTAACCCTAATCCTAACCCTACCGCTAGCACTGGCCCTAAAAGCACTTTAACCCTAACACTCAACCTAACGCTAACACTAAAACTGTGCTTGATTCTAACCCTAACCCTCACCCTAAGCCTAACCCTAAGGCTAACCCTCGATTCTACGAAGGCTAACCCTAAACCTAACTCTAACCCTGGCACTATCTTTAAATGCTCTCGATTCTATCCCTCACCCTAAGCCTAACCCTAAGGCTAACCCTCGATTCTACGAAAGCTAACCCTAAACTTAACTCTAACCCTGGCACTATCTTTAAATGCTCTCGATTCTATCCCTCACTCTAAACCTAACCCTAACCCTAAATCTAACCCTAATCCTAACAATAAATACACTGAATTCTAATCATAACTCTATCCCTAAATGTGCTTGGTTCTAACGCTAAAACTAAATCATCAATTTCAACTCTCACCCTAAGCCTAAATGCTCTGAATTATGACCCAAAATGCTCTCCTGACCCTAAGCCTCACCCAAAACCTCGAGTCTACCAACACAAACCCTATCCCTTATCCTAATCCTATCGCTACCCCTACCTCTAAATGCTCTCTAACCCTAACACTAAGGCGTCAATCTCATCACTAACTCTTACCCGGAATGCACTCGATTCTAACCCAAAATGCAATCCGGACCCTACGCCTAACCCTAAACCTCGATTCTACCACCACAAACCATAACCCTAATCCTAACCCTACTCTTACCCCTACCCCTGAATGCACTCTAATCGTAAGCCTACCCCAACCCAAATACTAAAAATGCGCTTGATTCTAACCCTAATCCTAACCCTAACCCAACCCTGACCCTAATCCTAACCCTAAATGCAGGGGATTCTAACCAAAACTCTAACCCTTATGTGCTCGATTATAACCCTAACACTAAACCATCAATCTCAACATTAAGCCTAACCCTAAATGCACTCAACTCTAACCCAAAAGGCAATCCTGACCCTAAGCCTAACCCTAAACCTCGATTCTACCAACACAAACCCTAACCCTAATCCTAACCCTACTCGTATCCCTACATCTATATGCACTCTAACCCTAACCCTAACCAAACCCCTAACACTGACCTTCGATTCTACGAAAGCTAACCCTATACCTAACTCTAACCCTAACACTATCCTTAAATGCACTCGATTCTGACCCTCACCCTAAACATAACCCTGAACCCACCCCTAATTCTAACCCTAAATGCATAGGATTCTAACCATCACTCTAACCCGAAATGAGCTCGATTCTAACTCTAACACTAAATCGACCATTTCAACACTATCCCTAAGCCTAAGTGCACTGGATTCTAACCCAAAAGCCATTCCTGACCCTAAGCCTAAGCCTAAACCTCGATTCTACCAACACAAACCTGAACCCTAATCCTAACCCTATCCCTTCCACTAGCCCTAAAAGCACTTTAACCCTAATCCTCACCCTAACGCTAGCACTAAAACTGTGCTTGATTCTAACCCTCACCCTCACCCTAAGCCTAACCCTAAGGCTAACCCTCGATTCTATGAAAGCTAACCCTAAACCTAACTCTAACCATAGCACTATCTTTAAATGCTCTCGATTCTAACCCTGACCCTTAACCTAACCCTAACCCTAAACCTAACCCTAATCCTAACAATAAATGCACTGAATTCTAATCATAACTCCATCCCTAAATGTGCTTGGTTCTAACGCTAAAACTAAATCATCAATTTCAACTCTAACCCTTAGCCTAAATGCTCTGAATTATGACCCAAAATGCTCTCCTGACCCTAAGCCTCACCCAAAACCTCGAGTCTACCAACAAAAACCCTAACCCTAATCCTAATCCTATCGCTACCCCTACCTCTAAATCCTCTCTAACCCTAACACTAACCCTAACCCTAACACTAAAAAGGCGCGTGATTCTAACCCCTGCCCTACCCCTACCCCTAACCCTAACCCTAGCGAATTGTAACCATAACTCTAACCCTAAATGTTCTCGATTCTAACCCTAACACTAAATCGTCAATGTCATCACTAACTCTAACCCGGAATGCACTCGATTCTAACCCAAAATGCAATCCGGACCCTACGCCTAACCCTCAACCTCGATTCTACCACCACAAACCGTAACCCTAATCCTAACCCTACTCCTACCCCTACGCCTGAATGCACTCTAATCGTAAGGCTACCCCAACCCTAATACTAAAAATGCGCTTGATTTTAAACCGAACCCGAACCCTAACCCTAACCCTAACCCTCGATTCTACGAAATCTCACCCTAAACCTATATCTAACACAAACACGATCCTTAAATAGTCTCGATTCAAACCCTGACCCTAATAACTCTTACCCTACCCCTAACCTTAAACCTAACCCTAAATGCACTGAATTCTAACCATAACTATATCCCTAAATGTGCTTGATTCTAGCGCTGAAAGTAAATCATCAATTTCAACAGTAACCCTAAGGCTAAATGCTCTGAATTGTGACCCAAAATGCTCTCCTGACCCTAAGCCTAAGACAAAACCTCGATTCTACCAACACAAACCCTAACCCTAATCCTAACCCAACTCCTCCCCTACCCCTAAATGCACTCAAACCCTAACCCTAACCCCAACCCTAACACTAAAAATGCGCTTGATTCTAACCCTAATCCTAATCCTAACCCTAACCCTAACACTAACCCTCGATTCTACGAAGGCTAACCCTATACCTAACTCAAACCCTAACACTATCCTTAAATGCACTCGATTCTAACCCTCACCCTAAACATAATCCTAACCCTAACCCTAATCCTAACCCTAAATGCAGTGGATTCTAACCATAACTCTAACCCTAATGTGCTCGATTATAACCCTAACACTAAATCATCAATCTCAACATTAAGCCTAACCCTAAATGCACTCAACTCTAACCCAAAAGGCAATCCTGACCCTAAGCCTAACCCTAAACCTCGATTCTACCAACACAAACCCTAACCCTAATCCTAACCCTACTCGTATCCCTACCTCTATATGCACTCTAACCCTAACCCTAACCCAACCCCTAACACTGACCTTCGATTCTACGAAAGCTAACCCTATACCTAACTCTAACCCTAACACTATCCTTAAATGCACTCGATTCTGACCCTCACCCTAAACATAACCCTGACCCCACCCCTAATTCTAACCCTAAATGCACTGGATTCTAACTATCACTCTAACCCGAAATGAGCCCGATTCTAACCCTAACACTAAATCGACAATTTCAACACTATCCCTAAGCCTAAGTGCACTGGATTCTAACCCAAAAGCCATTCCTGACGCTAAGCCTAACCCTAAACCTCGATTCTACCAACACAAACCTTAACCCTAATCCTAACCCTACCGCTAGCACTGGCCCTAAAAGCACTTTAACCCTAACACTCAACCTAACGCTAACACTAAAACTGTGCTTGATTCTAACCCTAACCCTCACCCTAAGCCTAACCCTAAGGCTAACCCTCGATTCTACGAAGGCTAACCCTAAACCTAACTCTAACCCTGGCACTATCTTTAAATGCTCTCGATTCTATCCCTCACCCTAAACCTAACCCTAACCCTAAACCTAACCCTAATCCTAACAATAAATGCACTGAATTCTAATCATAACTCTATCCCTAAATGTGCTTGGTTCTAACGCTAAAACTAAATCATCAATTTCAACTCTAACCCTAAGCCTAAATGCTCTGAGTTATGACCCAAAATGCTCTCCTGACCCTAAGCCTCACCCAAAACCTCGAGTCTACCAACACAAACCCTAACCCTTATCCTAATCCTATCGCTACCCCTACCTCTAAATGCTCTCTAACCCTAACACTAAGGCGTCAATCTCATCACTAACTCTAACCCGGAATGCACGTGATTCTAACCCTAATCCTAACCCTAACCCAACCCCTAACACTGACCTTCGATTCTACGAAAGCTAACCCTATACCTAACTCTAACCCTAACACTATCCTTAAATGCACTCGATTCTGACCCTCACCCTAAACATAACCCTGAACCCACCCCTAATTCTAACCCTAAATGCACTGGATTCTAACTATCACTCTAACCCGAAATGAGCTCGATTCTAACCCTAACACTAAATCGACAATTTCAACACTATCCCTAAGCCTAAGTGCACTGGATTCTAACCCAAAAGCCATTCCTGACGCTAAGCCTAACCCTAAACCTCGATTCTACCAACACAAACCTTAACCCTAATCCTAACCCTACCGCTAGCACTAGCCCTAAAAGCACTTTAACCCTAACACTCAACCTAACGCTAACACTAAAACTGTGCTTGATTCTAACCCTAACCCTCACCCTAAGCCTAACCCTAAGGCTAACCCTAGATTCTACGAAAGCTAACCCTAAACCTTACTCTAACCCCGGCACTATCTTTAAATGCTCTCGATTCTATCCCTCACTCTAAACCTAACCCTAACCCTAAACCTAACCATAATCCTAACAATAAATACACTGAATTCTAATCATAACTCTATCCCTAAATGTGCTTGGTTCTAACGCTAAAACTAAATCATCAATTTCAACTCTCACCCTAAGCCTAAATGCTCTGAATTATGACCCAAAATGCTCTCCTGACCCTAAGCCTCACCCAAAACCTCGAGTCTACCAACACAAACCCTATCCCTTATCCTAATCCTATCGCTACCCCTACCTCTAAATGCTCTCTAACCCTAACACTAAGTCGTCAATCTCATCACTAACTCTAACCCGGAATGCACTCGATTCTAACCCAAAATGCAATCCGGACCCTACGCCTAACCCTAAACCTCGATTCTACCACCACAAACCATAACCCTAATCCTAACCCTACTCTTACCCCTACCCCTGAATGCACTCTAATCGTAAGCCTACCCCAACCCAAATACTAAAAATGCGCTTGATTCTAACCCTAATCCTAACCCTAACCCAACCCTGACCCTAATCCTAACCCTAAATGCAGGGGATTCTAACCAAAACTCTAACCCTTATGTGCTCGATTATAACCCTAACACTAAACCATCAATCTCAACATTAAGCCTAACCCTAAATGCACTCAACTCTAACCCAAAAGGCAATCCTGACCCTAAGCCTAACCCTAAACCTCGATTCTACCAACACAAACCCTAACCCTAATCCTAACCCTACTCGTATCCCTACATCTATATGCACTCTAACCCTAACCCTAACCCAACCCCTAACACTGACCTTCGATTCTACGAAAGCTAACCCTATACCTAACTCTAACTCTAACACTATCCTTAAATGCACTCGATTCTGACCCTCACCCTAAACATAACCCTGAACCCACCCCTAATTCTAACCCTAAATGCATAGGATTCTAACCATCACTCTAACCCGAAATGAGCTCGATTCTAACTCTAACACTAAATCGACCATTTCAACACTATCCCTAAGCCTAAGTGCACTGGATTCTAACCCAAAAGCCATTCGTGACCCTAAGCCTAAGCCTAAACCTCGATTCTACCAACACAAACCTGAACCCTAATCCTAACCCTATCCCTTCCACTAGCCCTAAAAGCACTTTAACCCTAATCCTCACCCTAACGCTAGCACTAAAACTGTGCTTGATTCTAACCCTCACCCTCACCCTAAGCCTAACCCTAAGGCTAACCCTCGATTCTATGAAAGCTAACCCTAAACCTAACTCTAACCATAGCACTATCTTTAAATGCTCTCGATTCTAACCCTGACCCTTAACCTAACCCTAACCCTAAACCTAACCCTAATCCTAACAATAAATGCACTGAATTCTAATCATAACTCCATCCCTAAATGTGCTTGGTTCTAACGCTAAAACTAAATCATCAATTTCAACTCTAACCCTTAGCCTAAATGCTCTGAATTATGACCCAAAATGCTCTCCTGACCCTAAGCCTCACCCAAAACCTCGAGTCTACCAACAAAAACCCTAACCCTAATCCTAATCCTATCGCTACCCCTACCTCTAAATCCTCTCTAACCCTAACACTAACCCTAACCCTAACACTAAAAAGGCGCGTGATTCTAACCCCTGCCCTACCCCTAACCCTAACCCCAGCGAATTGTAACCATATCTCTAACCCTAAATGTTCTCGATTCTAACCCTAACACTAAATCGTCAATGTCATCACTAACTCTAACCCGGAATGCACTCGATTCTAACCCAAAATGCAATCCGGACCCTACGCCTAACCCTCAACCTCGATTCTACCACCACAAACCGTAACCCTAATCCTAACCCTACTCCTACCCCTACGCCTGAATGCACTCTAATCGTAAGGCTACCCCAACCCTAATACTAAAAATGCGCTTGATTTTAAACCGAACCCGAACCCTGACCCTAACCCTAACCCTCGATTCTACGAAATCTCACCCTAAACCTATATCTAACACAAACACGATCCTTAAATAGTCTCGATTCAAACCCTGACCCTAATAACTCTCACCCTACCCCTAACCTTAAACCTAACCCTAAATGCACTGAATTCTAACCATAACTATATCCCTAAATGTGCTTGATTCTAGCGCTGAAAGTAAATCATCAATTTCAACAGTAACCCTAAGGCTAAATGCTCTGAATTGTGACCCAAAATGCTCTCCTGACCCTAAGCCTAAGCCAAAACCTCGATTCTACCAACACAAACCCTAACCCTAATCCTAACCCAACTCCTCCCCTACCCCTAAATGCACTCAAACCCTAACCCTAACCCCAACCCTAACACTAAAAATGCGCTTGATTCTAACCCTAATCCTAATCCTAACCCTAACCCTAACACTAACCCTCGATTCTACGAAGGCTAACCCTATACCTAACTCAAACCCTAACACTACCCTTAAATGCACTCGATTCTAACCCTCACCCTAAACATAATCTTAACCCTAACCCTAATCCTAACCCTAAATGCAGTGGATTCTAACCATAACTCTAACCCTAATGTGCTCGATTATAACCCTAACACTAAATCATCAATCTCAACATTAAGCCTAACCCTAAATGCACTCAACTCTAACCCAAAAGGCAATCCTGACCCTAAGCCTAACCCTAAACCTCGATTCTACCAACACAAACCCTAACCCTAATCCTAACCCTACTCGTATCCCTACCTCTATATGCACTCTAACCCTAACCCTAACCCAACCCCTAACACTGACCTTCGATTCTACGAAAGCTAACCCTATACCTAACTCTAACCCTAACACTATCCTTAAATGCACTCGATTCTGACCCTCACCCTAAACATAACCCTGACCCCACCCCTAATTCTAACCCTAAATGCACTGGATTCTAACTATCACTCTAACCCGAAATGAGCCCGATTCTAACCCTAACACTAAATCGACAATTTCAACACTATCCCTAAGCCTAAGTGCACTGGATTCTAACCCAAAAGCCATTCCTGACGCTAAGCCTAACCCTAAACCTCGATTCTACCAACACAAACCTTAACCCTAATCCTAACCCTACCGCTAGCACTGGCCCTAAAAGCACTTTAACCCTAACACTCAACCTAACGCTAACACTAAAACTGTGCTTGATTCTAACCCTAACCCTCACCCTAAGCCTAACCCTAAGGCTAACCCTCGATTCTACGAAGGCTAACCCTAAACCTAACTCTAACCCTGGCACTATCTTTAAATGCTCTCGATTCTATCCCTCACCCTAAGCCTAACCCTAAGGCTAACCCTCGATTCTACGAAAGCTAACCCTAAACTTAACTCTAACCCTGGCACTATCTTTAAATGCTCTCGATTCTATCCCTCACTCTAAACCTAACCCTAACCCTAAATCTAACCCTAATCCTAACAATAAATACACTGAATTCTAATCATAACTCTATCCCTAAATGTGCTTGGTTCTAACGCTAAAACTAAATCATCAATTTCAACTCTCACCCTAAGCCTAAATGCTCTGAATTATGACCCAAAATGCTCTCCTGACCCTAAGCCTCACCCAAAAACCTCGAGTCTACCAACACAAACCCTATCCCTTATCCTAATCCTATCGCTACCCCTACCTCTAAATGCTCTCTAACCCTAACACTAAGGCGTCAATCTCATCACTAACTCTTACCCGGAATGCACTCGATTCTAACCCAAAATGCAATCCGGACCCTACGCCTAACCCTAAACCTCGATTCTACCACCACAAACCATAACCCTAATCCTAACCCTACTCTTACCCCTACCCCTGAATGCACTCTAATCGTAAGCCTACCCCAACCCAAATACTAAAAATGCGCTTGATTCTAACCCTAATCCTAACCCTAACCCAACCCTGACCCTAATCCTAACCCTAAATGCAGGGGATTCTAACCAAAACTCTAACCCTTATGTGCTCGATTATAACCCTAACACTAAACCATCAATCTCAACATTAAGCCTAACCCTAAATGCACTCAACTCTAACCCAAAAGGCAATCCTGACCCTAAGCCTAACCCTAACCTCGATTCTACCAACACAAACCCTAACCCTAATCCTAACCCTACTCGTATCCCTACATCTATATGCACTCTAACCCTAACCCT